>NC_045957.1:47493174-47753451 GCF_010909765.2 Amblyraja radiata | reverse complement strand
GATCTCATTTACATATGATATGACATCACAATAGGACAGGGGTGGGAGATTGGAACCTTCACGTGGTCCCACTAAAATCAAACTGCTGCATGAGTCACAGTGCCATCTCACAGATGTCTAATCACAATGGGACAGGGGTGGGAGATCTCTCCCCCTCCCTTTCTCTCACCCCCCTTCCTCTCCCCAACCCCCTGCCCTCCCTCCCCTAAACCCCCTTCCCCCCCCCCACACCCTCCCCTCCACCCCTCCCCTACCCCCTTCCCTCCACCTCCCCCCTCCCTCCCCCCCACCTCTCCCCATCCCTTCACCCCCACCTCTCCCCCTCCCTTCCCATCCCCTCTCCCCCCTTCCCTTCCCCCCTCTCAGCCCCCCTTTCCCCCCTCCCTCTCCTCCCCTCTCTCTCCTCGCTTGCTCCCCTCCTCTCCCACCCTCACCCACCCTCCGTCTCCTCCTCCCCTCCACCCCCCCACTTCCCTCTGTCTCTTGCCATTCTGTCTCTGTCTCTCCCCATTCTCGCTCTGCCCTCACTCTCTACCCCACTCCCATCCCTCTCTAGACGCGCCTGCGAGTTTGGGGCTATGCGTCAGTGGATAGG
The DNA here is from genome assembly GCF_010909765.2 of Amblyraja radiata. NCBI lineage: Eukaryota > Metazoa > Chordata > Chondrichthyes > Rajiformes > Rajidae > Amblyraja > Amblyraja radiata. Next base: position 47,752,856 of record NC_045957.1, on the reverse strand, counting down.
GCGGTTATGGGGTAAAAGGAGCAAATTAATAATCTATATTACTAAAAGTCTGTTCTTGACCGGTTTTGGCCATCTGTGCTGCGATTTCCGAGAGAACGCCGCCACCTACGGCCGTCATTTTTGGCCACTTTGCTCAGAGCCCCCCTCCGCCGTATGTGCCGAGGATTTTTCCCGGCGATGAAAAATGACAGAGATATTAATGTTTTTACATAATTCCCCATTCTCTCTGCTGCCCCCGCTGGAGGCAGGTGAAGGGACTATAAAACCAGGAAGTGGTGTGCCTCAATTAGTCTCTGCAAGCTGGAGCTCTGTCAATTAGTCTCTGTCACTCTGAGCTCTGAATGACACTGAACAAATGTCTACAGCACTGTGAGTACCCTTAATTTGGTTTGAAAATGAAAATATAGTTAGTTTGAAGTAAAAAAGCACTGCCTGCAAATGGTTGTTTGGGTCTGGGTTGAAGTAAAAATGCACTCTCTCTCTCTCTCTCCCCACCTCTCTCTCTCCCTATCCCTCTCTCTTTCTCTCTCTCTCCCCCCTGTCTCTCTCCCCTCCTCTCTCACTCTCCCCTCCTCTCCTCTCCCCCCCCTCTTCCCCCTCTCTCCCTCCCCCCCTCTCACTCTCTCCCCCCTCTCTCGATCCTCCCACCCTCTCGTCTCTCCGGCCCCCTCGTCTCCCCCCCCCTCTCAGTCGCGTCGCCCCCTCGGTCTCAGCAGCCCCCCTCTCTCTCTCCCCTCTTCCCCCCTCTCTCCCCCCTCCCCCTCTCTCCTCCCCCTCTCTCCTCCCCCTCTCTCCTCCCCTCTCTCTCCCCTCCTCCCCTCCATCCCCTCCCTCCCCTAAACCCCCTCCCCTACACACCCCCTACCCTCCCCCCTCCCTGCTCCCCACCTCTCCCCCTCACCCCCCTCTCAGCACCCCCTCTCTCTCCCCCTGACTCACCCTCTCTCTCTCCTCCCCTCCTCCCCCACCTTTCCCCCCTCACTCACCTTCCCTCTTCTCCTCTCCACCCCCTATCCCTCTTGCCCCTCTCTCTGTGTGTGTCTCTCTCTCTCTGTCTCTGCCTCTTCTCTCTCTGCCCTCACTCTCTACCCCCCCCCCCCCTCTAGATGTGACTGCAAGTTGGGGGCTATGCGTCAGTAGATAGGGTGGTTATGGGGTAAAAGGAGCAAATTAATAATATTAATATAATATCAAGGAGGGTAATTAGCGTGAGTGCGGGGGGGGGATAGTTAGTGTGTGTGACGCTGCATGCCGCCTCCCTCCCCACAACCGCACGTTGGGAGAACAGACCCAACGGGTCTGCACTTGGTCTAGTATTAATATAATATCAAGGGGGGTAGTTAGTGTGTGAGTGGAGGTGGTTAGTGTGTGTGACGCCGCATGCCGTCCCGCCCTCCCCCCCGCAAACGGCGTTCGGGGAACAGACCCAACGGGTCTGCACTTGGTCTAGTAATTTATAAATCTATCGTAATATTGACATTCTTTTACTTGCAAGTAAAAGTAATATTGCAGATTGGGGAAAAAATTACATTTATGGTCTATTTAGTGACAGTTTCGTGGGCTGGAAAAATAGGGAATAGGTTTGTAAAGTAATCTCAAAATTACATTCCATGAAATCTACATTTTAAAATATTAAAAAAACATTGAATACTGGGTCATGGAATGGAGTAATATAATTTATGCAATGTAGTTAATTTGCTCATTTCAAAAGGATGTTGGATGTTAGTAATGGGAAACAATGACCCAATGAAACTTGCGTGCATGCTTTTTGCATCTGAAGAAAAACGTGCAATGTTTTGGTTAGAATTAATGAAAACAATGGACCAATATTTTTTTAAGTAATTATAATATTAGTAAATGGATTATATACCTAACAACAGAACTGCAGCAGCTTAAATGTTGGTATGGTTTGTAATGGAACATTTGGTGTTGCCCAAATGGCAAAAGACTTCTGCTCTGTACGATGGAATACTAGCCATGCAGACAAGGTGCCATTTTAAAAGCCTCGTGATCTTATTCTAAATGAGTAGATCTGAGATACATCACCTGAGGATATTTGGTGATACAGCAAAAATATATTTAGAGTAACTGAGACCTTTGTGTGCATTTCACATAGGCAACAGCAGAATTCAGAAATGCCACTTCTTGCCTGAAGGAAGTTTACGATTAAAAATAGTATTCATCTGTTAGGAGCAACGTATTTGTTGAATACAATATTGAAGAACAAAGGTATGAAGCTCCTCATGAATATGCTATAATTCAACCAGAGATAAAAATGTTTTCCCATAAAGCACTGCCCTACATTTATCTGATCCTAAGTAAGCCACATTGATATTCGAACCTAGGAATTGATATAGGATTAATTTCTCAAGCATTAATCCTGAAATTGCAAAGCAAGAATTGGAGATACTGGAAATCTAAAAATAGAAACAGAAATATTGGATTTTTTAGCTGGCCTGGCAGTATTTTTGGAGAGAGGAACAGAGTTAAAATTTCATGCTCATGAATTTTCATCAGAACCTTTCAACAAACTTAGAACTCACGTTTACAAAAATATTGAGATATTTTGGGAACACTCTAGAAATTACTGATTTCAGGTCAGCAGCTCAGTGACTAAATTCAAGCCACAGATGAAATGTGAACAGATATCCTTCCTTGGCCGACATTTCATTGCAGACAGAAATGTGTGGTCAGGATCTCTGTCTTCAGGTAAAATATTAATCTGATGTTGTGATATTAAAGGGAGAGTAGAGCTGCTCTCCTGGTATCTTGCACAAACTTTCCTCATAACCAGTTCTGCAGAAACAGACATGGTCATTCACCTTAATATTTGAGAGATTTTGCTTTGTGAAAGTTGAGCATATTTTTTTAGAACTGCGACTGTAAGATCAAAAATACTTAAATGACTGCAAATCACTTTGGAATACAGACATTTTGAGCAGCACAGTGGTACAGCACTTTTACAGCATAAGCAATCACTGTTGATCTATGCCACTGTCTATATGGTGTTTGCCGTTTCCTCCCATATTTTATATATGTGAAGGTTAATTAACCCCTAGTTAATATGGTAGAATATTGGTGGGAGGAGCTGGAGTTTATGGGAATATTGGGAGATTTGAATGTATTAGGGTGGGATTAATGTGAAAATGGGTGCTTAATTGTTGGTGTGGAGTCAGTGGGCCCTGCTTTTGTGCTGCATTTCTCTGACTCGAAAATGCAAAATACAATATATAAATCTTCCTTCATTTCTTGCTAATTACCAACAATTGAGCCAATGAGCAGTCCTTGATGTTATGAGTGAGATTTCTAATTCTCTGCAGATTTGGGAAGCAATTGGATTCTATCCTCTGGTCACTGCTTATTCTCATTTTTACTCCTGGGAATTGTTCTGAGTTTTGCTTTTGTTCTTTTGTAAATAATTGCTCTTCAGAATTCTGAAACCTAAATTACTGCTGTCCGTTGATCTCATTAGCCCTACAAAAAGAATAATCTTAAATTCACCCATTATTTTTATTATTAGTTCCAGCTCTTGCTGCCATTTATTATTACATTTTTCTCCCTGCACTGTCCTTCCAAACCTTTCATTTCTTTCACCATTAGTGGTTGTATTTCCATGATGATAACATTACCAGACTGCTAGTCAACAGACTTAGATGATTGATATGGAGATTTGAATATAAATTTCACCATGGCAGCTTGGGATTCAAGTTCAATTAATTCAACAAAATCTGTAATAATTAGTATCTATAGTGGTAACCATGAAGCTATGTATAGGCCAGTTCATTGGCTATATTTAAGAGGGAGTTAGATGTGGCCCTTGTGGCTAAGGGGATCAGAGGGTATGGAGAGAAGGCAGGTACGGGATACTGAGTTGGATGATCAGCCATGATCATATTGAATGGCGGTGCAGGCTCGAAGGGCCGAATGGCCTACTCCTGCACCTAATTTCTATGTTTCTATGTATGATTGTAATCACATCTATTTCACTTACAACATTTAGTAATTTTACTGACCTATTTATAATTCCAAACCTAAAGCTATTGCGGCTGACTCTCAAAGCCTCTGAATTGCCTCGCTAGCTGCCCAGTTATACCAATTGCTTGGGGATCTACAAAGACTGTTCACCACCACTTTTCTCCAAGGCCAGGTGGAAATTAATAATAAATGTTAGCGATGTCATTGGTTGAATGAATGAATAAAACCCAATAAAATAATAATTGCCTCTTTTTTTCTACTCCATCATTTCCTTCCCCAGGAACGGTGGTTTTGGCTTCTTCCTTTGGAAAGACAAACTCTGTCTTCCTATGTTCACCACTCACAAGCTTATTTTAGGTTTACATTTTTGTCCCCACTTTATCCCTATTATTTTTTCTCTTCTGCCTTGTCATATAATAAGTTTTCTTGATATTCTGTGATTTTTTTTCCAATGTACACGAAGGGTTGAAATTCAATACTTCAGATGCACAGGTTTAAATCACTTCAAAATATTCTGTGTTAGGGTTTGCATTGAGTAGCTGCTATGCTGATCGGTGGCAACAAATATGACCAACAACTGAAATACTGACTGTGGTTTGGGTATTCAAGGTTGTAATCAGGTCAATGCAGTGCAGTTAAGATTTTTTGCCAAATGCTTCAATTAATATTTACAATAACTTATCTTATTCTTGCTTTTGGCTCTCATTATCCCAAGCAGACTATCATCTGTAACCTTATATCAGAGTGATGGCATCTGTAACCTGCAGTTTGTCTGTAAACTCTCGTTCGTGGAGTTGACCTTGAATTGGAATGTTCGGGGTTTTTGTTAAAGTGTCTCACAGTTCTTCAGTTAGAAACATAGAAAATAGATTCAGGAGGAGGCCATTTGGCCCTTCGAGCCAGCACCACCATTCATTGTGATCATGGCTGATCGTCCCCAATCAATAACCCGTGCCTGCCTTCTCCCCATATCCCTTGATTCCAATAGCCCCTAAGAACTCTATCTAACTCTCTTAAATCCATCCAGTGATTTGGCCTCCACTGCCCTCTGGAGGCCAGTGGAGTTACAGGATGTGGACATTGCTACCAAATACAGCATTTATTTCCATTCCTTATTGCCCTTTAACTTAGCGGCTTGACATTTCAGAAGTCAATTACATTGAATCTGAAGTCATATTTAGATACGACCAGGTAAGATGACTGAAGGAAATGTTGTGAACTATTTAGAACTTTCAGACAATGTTGTCATCTCATTGAATTTAAAAAAATATTGATACTAGTTGATACCTGTAATTTAACCACTGTATTTAAGTACCCCAACCGATATTCCTCTGTTGGATGCTGCTTGGTTGAATGTAGTGCATAGATTTGGAATCTCCCTAATTAACGGTACTTGTCTCAAGTGTCATCTTCCTAATAAGGTGGGAAACCAAGCCTCATTTTGAGTGCTTGAATAGACATTAAAAAATCCCATTGCATTTTAAGAACCGAGTTCTACCAAAATCTTTATTGGATTGATTTGGAGCATAGAACAATACAGCACAGGAACATGCTCTTAGGCCCATGATGTCTATGCTGACCATAATGTTAACCCAAATAAATTCCAGTTGCCACTACAGGGTACATATCATTCCTTTCTCTGCCTGTTCACATGCCTCATAAACATTGTTGTTGAATTTGCTTCCACAAGGTCCCCTAGCAGTGAGTTTTCGGGTACCTTCCTCTCTGTGTACAAATAAAAATCTGACATAAATATCTCCTAAATTTTTCACCTCTGACCTTCTAGTATTTGACATTTTCACTCTTTGTAAAAGTCCCTGACTAACTACCCTATCTATGCCTCGCATAAATTTATATACTTTTATCAGGTTGCCCCTCAGCTCCATAGAAAAAAAAGTTTGTCCGACCTTACAGTGCCCTCCATAATGTTTGGGACAAAGACCCGCCATTTATTTAGTTGCCTCTGCACTACACAATTTGCGATTTGTAATAGAAAAAAAATCACATGTGGTTAAAGTGCACATTATCAGATTTTAATAAAGGCCATTTTTATACATTTTGGTTTCACCATGTAGAAATTACAGCAGTGTTTATACATAGTCTTTCCCCCATTTCAGGTGACCATAATGTTTGGGACACAGCAATGTCATGTAAATGAAAGTAGTCTTGTATAGTATTTTGTTGCATATCCTTTGCATGCAATGACTGCTTGAATTCTGCGATTCATGGACATCACCAGTTGCTGGGTGTCTTCTCTGGTGATGTTCTGTCAGGCCTGTATTGCAGCCTTCTTTAACTTATGCTTGTTTTAGGGGCTAGTACCTTTAAGTTTTCTCTTCAGCAATATGCTCAATTGGGTTCAGATTGGGTGATTGACTTGGTCACTCAAGAGTTGACAATTTTTTAGGTTTGAAAATCTCCCTTGTTGCTTTAGCAGTATGTTTGGGATCATTGTCCTGCTGTAAAATGAACCGCCGGTCAATGAGTTTTGAGGCATTTATTTGAACTTGAGCAGATAGGATCTATACACTTCAGAATTCATTATGCTACTACCCTCAGCAGTTGTATCATCAATGAAGATAAGTGAGCCAGTAACTTCGGCAGCTATACATGCCAGGCCATAACACCCCACCACCGTGTTTCACAGATGAGGTAGTATGCTTTGGATCGAGGGCAGTTCCTTCTCTCCTCCATACTTTGCTCTTGCCATCACTCTGATATAAGTTAATCTTCATCTCATCTGTCCACAAAACATTTTCCAGAACTGTGGTTGCTTTTTTAAGTACTTCTTGGCAAACAGTAACCCGGCGATCCAATTTTTGCGGCTAACCAGTGGTTTGCATCTTGCAGTAGCCTCTGTATTTCTGTTCATGAAGTCTTCTGTGGACAGTGGTCATTGACAAATCCACACCTGACTCCTGAAGAGTGTTTCTGATCTGTCGGACTGGTGTTTGGGGATTTTTCTTTATTATAGAGAGAATTCTTCTGCCATCAGCTGTGGAGGTCTTCCTTGGCCTGCCAGTCCCTTTGCGATTAGTAAGCTCACCAGTGCTCTCTTCTCAATGATGTTCCAAACAGTTGACTTTGGTAAGCCGAAGGTTTGGCTGAGGTCTCTAACAATTTTATTCTTGTTTCTCAGTCTCATAATGGCTTTGGTCCTCATGTTGATAAACAGCAATACAAGTTTTCAAAGGTGATGGAAAGACTGGAGGAAAGACAAGGTGCTGAGAGCTCACATACCTGCAATACGGAGCAATTAAACACACCTGAGCAATTACAAAAGCCTGTGAAGCCATGTGTCCCAAACATTATGGTGCCCTGAAATGGGGGGACTATGTATAAACACAGCTGTAATTTCCACATGGTGAAACCAAAATGTACAAAAATTGCCTTTAATAATATCTGACAATGTGCACCTTAACCACATGTGATTTTTTTCTTTGCCAAGTCTCAAATTGTGGAGTACAGAGGCAAATAAATAAATGATGGGTCTTTATCCCAAACATTATGGAGGGCACTGTATACTCTAATACAGGTAAAATCCTGGTAAACCTCTTCTGCACCCTCTCCAAAGCCTCCACATCCTTTCTGCAATGTGGTGACTATAACTACACGCAGCACTCAAAATGTGACACCAAAGTTTTACTCATCAGCAGCACGACTTAATAATGTTTCTACTGAACACCCAGACAAATGAAGGCAAGTATGTAATTTACCTTCCTTACCACCATATTTACTTGTTATTTTCTGGAAGTTATGGACTTGCATTCTAAGATCCCTATGTATAGCAATGCTCCTAAAGTCCTGCCATTTGCTGTATTGGTCTTCTTGCCTTAGAACTTCAAAACGCATCACCTTCTACTTAACCAGATTAAACTCCCTTCTGCCATTTCCTGCCCACATTTCCAACTGGTCTATATCCTGCTGATTCCTTTGTGAACTTTCTTCACCATTCACTACTTCACCAATTTCTGTGTTGTCTGCAATCTTACCAATCAGGTAAATTATGTCTAAATCTAGCAATGTTACAAAATTTTGAGATTTAAAAAATCAAGTCTGCAATTTATCCCATCAGATAAAGCATAAAAAGAAGTTTAATTTGACACCTAATTCACTTTCATATCTTCAGTATTAAATATTTATGGCCATTTTCATACTCGGAAATTAGCATCTTGTTCCCTATTGCTTTTCCATTGACTTAACACAAAAGCTGTGATCGAGGACAATCAAAAGCCCGTAACTTTCTTAAAAATTAAGAGAACTGAAAGAAATTTTCTGTTATTATAGATTGAAACATTCTGAAACAAATATGAAACAGTCTTACTTGGATGACCTGAAATTAAAGCATATAATTAGTTAGTTGCCCAATTGTAGCTAATTACACAATTCAATTACTAGATCTAAACATCTATCCATTTCTTAAGAAAAGATCAACATTTTTAAATAGCCTAAGTGTCCAAATAACATACACACAAGAATTCACAATATAACATGATATTTAAATCTCATAGTCATGGATTTATAGGCCAAATGGAAGGAATTTAGTGTTTAATACCTGCAAATTAATGGCCATTTAAATCATCTTGCGAGTCGGTTTTTCTGGAACGCGATCATTTGGAACGTTGTGGTTGCGGTGAATTTAAACCCCATATCGGCAGGGAAAATACTGCCGGTTCGAATGGGGGGAAAATCACCATTTCGTACGTAAAATGTGAATTAAAGGCATCTTAGGGAGCACTTTTATCCATAAACTAAACGGCTTTCCTTTACCTGTCCCGTACGTGAAATCCGTCCCCGTTGTCGGCGTTAGAAGCATTAGAAGCTGATTTTTAAATTACTCCAGTGCTGAACTTGTCGGGCGATTTTTAAAAAATTAAAAAAATTCACAGAACGCCTGTCGGAACAATTCTTCAGCAAAAGCTTGCAATCCGAGAAAATATAATCTAGGACAGGTAGGTGAAAACCGCATTTTAACCCCGACCCCCCCCCCCCTTCAAAGGCGCCAAAATCGCGCACACGGCCAGTGGCAGAACTGCAGCGCCGCTGAAGGTACGTTTCGTAACATACCTACTAAATGTTTAACCAGCATTCTTGATCCCAATCTTTTTGACCAGCTCTAAGCCCCTTTGTTACAATTTCTTCGAAGAATATTGATTAAATTGACAGTGCACTCTGCATGGGACTTATTTCTCAATTAACCCATATCCCTTGTAATGATCACCCTCACTAAAAGTCCAATACATGCTGTTTAGGTTTTGACATTGTGTGCTATAATCAATAAGGGAAAACCTTATTTAACCTTCAATCGTTATAATGAAATGTTATTTTATTGCTAGGGAGTACAGTATATTTGTGAAGGCGTATGTACTTACTAGCTTTTCTGCAGTATCAGTCTGTTTTTATAATATTGTGGAAGAAGGGTAGTGATTTGTTATGGTTTTCTTTTAGCTTTTTGCCTTCAAGTTTTTACTGCAGGCCACTAAAGATGTATGTTGTTGGAGAATAAATGTACATTCTAAAATAAAAGTATATAGGAACTTTTGAATTAACAAAATGAAATCCTTCCTCTTGGTTTCAGAAAGTTACCTACCATATTTGATTTGCCTTAAGCAGTAGTAATGTGTGCTTCTTCACTTTTCTAATACTGATGAGGGATATGTGACCTGAAACCTCAACTCTGCTTCCATTCCCAGTGAAGCTGCTTGACCTGCTGAGTGGTTTCAACATTTTATGTTGTTTTTGTCAAAAAAAAACCTGTGATTCCTTTCAGCAGGTATTCTCAATATTCTGCATTCCAATTTTGGGATGTTTTCGGATTGAATATCTATGATTATAACATGGTTTACAATCTAGTTCGCATCATATGATTCTGTTACAGGAGTTACCATCTGTCATTTTCTAGATTTACAGCAACTGCTAAGGACGAGAAAAGCCAAGTTGCACAAGCTCCAGGTGTCTGCATAAGACAAAATAATGAGATAGACTGCACATCAAGGAAATAACATATTTTACGGTTCTGATGACATTGAGAATTATTCATAATTGCTTTTATGGTTTATGGTATCATCTGATTCCCACAACTTGTTACATTTTTTAATATACTCTCACCATATGTTCGACATGGAACCTCCTGCTATCTATTATTCCACTGATCATTTATTTTTCATTTTGGTGAATTGGAGTCAAGAGTTTCCATGAATATCTAATTTATTCTACAACACTAAATTTAACATGTCACGGTTCTAAACCTGTTTTGCACTTGTTATTTCAATCATAAATGAAACCTAATTTTAAAATGTGAATCTATGGTACAAATATTACACATAACAAATATGATATGCAGACACCTGGAGCTTGTGCAACTTGGCTTTTCTCGTCCTTAGCAGTTGCTGTAAATCTAGAAAATGACAGATGGTAACTCCTGTAACAGAATCATAGCTACTATGTACAACAAATATTTTGTTAATGCTTTAATTAGTTTAGATTTTGTGACCAAACCACATTGCCATTGGTTGGCAAAACCTATTTTTGCTTCACTGATATGACATTTGCCCTCCGAAGCCTGACTATTGAGATCATAATTGATCTGTGCCTCAACACTATTTACTTCACTTTGATCCTTATTCCTCAATGCCCATAGCAATGAAAACTTTCAGTAACTAGAAAATTTGGCGGGGGAAAATAGCTGTAACAACATTTTGGTGTGGAGATCTCCATATTTAATTTTCTCGACGAATGCATACATTTATAAACCTGGCCTGCCACTTTCAAGGATGTATGTATATATTTGCCTAGGTCTTCCTATTCCTATGCATCGTTTAGAAGCATTTAATCTGTTGTGCCTCTCTCCCTATTCTTTCTATCAAAGTGCATGTCCATTTGCTCTGCTTTCACCAGTGCTTTAGCCATTCTACATTTGTCTTTCATTTTATCGCTATCCTCCTCACTGTTTCCCACTTTCTTCAGGATTTAAATTTTTTTTAAGATATAAATTTTCCTAGCACTCGTGTCAGGTCATTAATATATGATTCCAGCATAATGCACTATCCTCCACCCTGTAAAGTTACTGTTCACATTGTGTATTTGCATCAACCTTGAAGTGTATTTCCTATCCATGCTGCTACTGATCCTATAATTTTATACGCCACAATTTTGCTTGTCAGCTTTTGTGTGAGATTTGACCAAATATCCACAGAAAATCTATGCCATTTAAGATCTATTCCAAGCTACCTTAGAATTTATTTCAATTGGGTCATTTGTCATTCTTCCAAGATCCAGATATTAAGACTTATTTTGCTTAATTTTTGTCCATCTTAGGAATCAATTTAGTTCACCTTTGCTGCACCATCTGTAGGTTAAGTATATGGGGGTGGTGTGGGGAAGGTGGGTGGTGTAGAGAGGTGGGGGAGGGAGGGGAGGGGGGTGTGGGGAAGGGGGGATGGGGAAAGAGGGGTGTGGGGAAGGGGGGGTTTGGGAAAGGGGGGTTGTAGGGAAGGGGGTGGTGGGATGGAGGGTGTGGGGTAAAGGGGGGTGTGGGGAAAGGGGGGTGGGGAGGAGGAAGAGGGATGTGGCTTCCGGTTCAACTCAGCTTCCTGCTGGTCATGCTGGTCACCGCAGAAGCAGTCCGTGGGCTGCGCACTCTCTGCGGGCTGCACAATACACTCCACCCCGTCAGCTTTTTATTCTCCTCGCCGCGTTATTGACAGGCGGTTGTGGAAGGGGCGTTTTTAACGATTTTTAGACCTTCATTACTTTTGTGCTATTTCACTGATCGGAAGAAAACTTATTTGACTTGGAAGAGGAGAGAGAGGGAGAGAGAGATGGAGAGAGAGAGAGGGGGGAGGGGGAGAGGGGGGCGAGGGAGGGGAGAGAGGGAGAGGGCGAGGGAGAGAGAGAGAGAGAGAGAGAGAGAGAGAGAGAGAGAGCGCAAATGACCAGTTTTTCCCTTCACCCTATCAAACAAAGAATTGACCATCTGTTTCTCATATTGCTTTATATATGTCAATGATAGATGTCTTTATTTCAGTCACAATTGCGCTTGCCATGAAAACCTCCGATTTTTATTTCAAAATGTCTTAATGGAAATATCGTTTAGCATTTTTATTGGATTTCTGAGTCGTCAAAGAGACATATGTGATAGAATAAGATGTCAAATACCCTGACCTTTGCAAATGACCAATGAGGGGACAATGGTAATCAGCTGGGCAACAAAGCACGCAACACCCGCATAAGAGCTTTTTTTTTAATGCAATGGAACTTCACAAAGTTCACAAATCACGACCCAAAATTTAAGATACAGAATAAATTTCACTTTCTCAGAATTGAAGTGAAAAACAGTAGATTTCATTTTCACAACTTGTGTTAGTGCGCAAACTTGCCACAATGCAAATGGTTTTCTGCAACCTCCCCACCCAACCCATCCCCGTTGCCCTGTAAAATACACCAAACGCCAGTGTTAATACACTGGAATGGTACAAAATTTTCAATTAGTGGCAAATAAACGGCACTCACTGTTCACTGCATTGACAGGTTCCTGTATTTTTAATGGGTTTTTTAAGCAAATTGTTATACTTAGTTATCTGGCTTTTGAGACAGCTTTGAGCTCTCCGCAGGAAATATGTGCCAACTGTGAATTCTTCAAATTTATAACATATAACATATATAACATAACAATTACAGCATGGAAACAGGCCATCTCGGCCCTACAGGTCCGTGCCGAACAATTATTTTCCCTTAGTCCAACCTGCCTGCACTCATACCATAACCCTCCATTCCCTTCTCATCCATATGCCTATCCAATTTATTTTTAAATGATACCAACGAACCTGCCTCCACCACTTCCACTGGAAGCTCATTCCACACGGCTACCACTCTCTGAGTAAAGAAGTTCCCCCTCATGTTACCCCTAAACTTCTGTCCCTTAATTCTGAAGTCATGTCCTCTTGTTTGAATCTTCCCTATTCTCAAAGGGAAAAGCTTGTCCACATCAACTCTGTCTATCCCTCTCATCATTTTAAAGACCTCTATCAAGTCCCCCCTTAACCTTCTGCGCTCCAGAGAATAAAGACCTAACTTATTCAACCTTTCTCTGTAACTTAATTGTTGAAACCCAGGCAACATTCTAGTAAATCTCCTCTGTACTCTCTCTATTTTGTTGACATCCTTCCTATAATTGGGCAACCAAAATTGTACACCATACTCCAGATTTGGTCTCACCAATGCCTTGTACAATTTTAACATTACATCCCAGCTTCTATACTCAATGCTCTGATTTATAAAGGCTAGCATACCAAAAGCTTTCTTTACCACCCTATCTATATGAGATTCCACCTTCAAGGAACTATGCACGGTTATTCCCAGATCCCTCTGTTCAACTGCATTCTTCAATTCCCTACCATTTACCATGTACGTCCTATTTTGATTTGTCCTGCCAAGGTGTAGCACCTCACATTTATCAGCATTAAACTCCATCTGCCATCTTTCAGCCCATTCTTCCAAATGGCCTAAATCACTCTGTAGACTTTGGAAATCCTCTTCATTATCCACAACACCCCCTATCTTGGTATCATCTGCATACTTACTAATCCAATTTACCACACCTTCATCCAGATCATTGATGTACATGACAAACAACAAAGGACCCAACACAGATCCCTGAGGCACCCCACTAGTTACCTGCCTCCAACCCGACAAACAGCCATCCACCATTACCCTCTGGCGTCTCCCATTCAGCCACTGTTGAATCCATCTTGCTACTCCTGCATTTATACCCAACAGTTGAACCTTCTTAACCAACCTTCCATGAGGAACCTTGTCAAAGGCCTTACTAAAGTCCATATAGACAACATCCACTGCTTTACCCTCATCAATTTCCCTAGTAACCTCTTCAAAAAATTCAAGAAGATTAGTCAAACATGACCTTCCAGGCACAAATCCATGTTGACTGTTCCTAATCAGACCCTGTTTATCCAGATGCTTATATATATTATCTCTAAGTATCTTTTCCATTAATTTGCCCACCACTGAAGTCAAACTAACAGGTCTATAATTGCTAGGTTTACTCTTAGAACCCTTTTTAAACAATGGAACAACTTGCGCAGTACACCAATCCTCGGGGACTATTCCCGTTTCTAATGACATTTGAAATATTTCTGTCATAGCCCCGGCTATTTCTACACTAACTTCCCTCAATGTCCTAGGGAATATCCTGTCAGGACCTGGAGACTTATCCACTTTTATATTTTTCAAAAGTGTCAGTACTTCTTTTACTTTGAAACTCATAGTATCCATAGCTACTCTACTAGTTTCCCTTACCTCACATAATTTAATATCCTTCTCCTGGGTGAATACCGAAGAAAATAAATTGTTCAATATCTCCCCCATCTCTTTTGGCTCTGCAGATAGCTGTCCACTCTGTCTCTCCAATGGACCAATTTTATCCCTCGTTATCCTTTTGCTATTAATATAGCTGTAGAAACCCTTTGGATTTACTTTCACCTTACTTGCCAAAGCAACCTCATGTCTTCTTTTAGCTTTTCTAATTTCTTTCTTAAGATTCTTTTTACATTCCTTATACTCCTCAAGCACCTCATTTACTTCATGCTGCCTATAATTATTGTAGATCTCCCTCTTTTTCCGAACAAGATGTCCAATTTCCCTTGAAAACCAGGGCTCTTTCCAATTTTTACTGTTTCCTTTCAACCGAACAGGAACATAAAGATTCTGTACTCTTAAAATTTCCCCTTTAAATGTCCTCCATTTCTCTTCTACATACTTCCCATAAAACAAAATGTCCCAGTTCACTCCTTTTAAATCATTTCGCATCTCATCAAAGTTAGCCTTTCTCCAATCAAAAATCTCAACCCTAGGTCCAGTTCTGACCCTCTCCATAATTATATTGAAACTAATGGTATTGTGATCACTGGACCTGAAGTGCTCCCCAACGCATACCTCCGCCACCTGTCCCGTCTCATTTCCTAACAGGAGGTCCAGCACTGCCCCTCCTCTAGTAGGTACCTCTATGTATTGCTGCAAAAAACTATCCTGCACACATTTTACAAACTCCAAACCATCGAGCCCATTTACAGAATGTGTTTCCCAGTCTATGTGTGGAAAGTTGAAATCTCCCACAATCACTACCTTGTGCTTACTACTAATATCTGCTATCTCCTTACATATTTGCTCTTCCAATTCTCGATCCCCATTTGGCGGTCTATAATACACCCCTATAAGTGTTGCTACACTTTTCCCACTTCTCAGTTCCACCCAAATAGCCTCCCTAGATGAGCCCTCCAATCTATCCTGCCAAAGCACTGCTGTAATATCTTCCCTGACTAGCAATGCAACACCTCCACCTCTTGCCCCTCCAATTCTATCACACCTGAAGCTACGAAATCCTGGAATATTTAGTTTCCAATCAAACCCCTCCTGCAACCATGTTTCACTGATCGCCACAACATCATACTTCCAGGTGTCTATCCAGACTAAGCTCATCCACCTTTCTTACAATGCTCCTAGCATTAAAATATGCACATTTAAGAAACCCCCCGCCTCTTATTCTCTGTTTATTTCCTTTTTCTTCTTTCTCCTCTTGTGTCCGAGTGCTTCCCTTTTCTGCTTCCTGCCTCCCATTCTGTCTACTAGCTTTCTCTATTTGAGTCCCTCGCCCCAACCATTCTAGTTTAAAGTCTCCCCAGTAGCCTTTGCAAATTTCCCCGCCAGGATATTTACTGAGATAAAGGGCTGCATTATATTGGCAGCATGCTGGCAGATCCATAGCAAACTGCCAGCAAGCTGCAGTACACCACCATCGTGTTTCAAACTTTGACATGCGCACTGCAGTGTGGAAGTACATAACGTGCTGCAAATCAGATGTTGCACGACTGCTTTCTCGTTCCCTTCCTGGACTTGCCACTGAATCCAGTGGCAGTCCATAGCTTATTTAGCTAAGAGAAGAAATAATCTTTGTATACACTGTATACACGAGCCACACATGCAGCGTGAGCTGTCAGCATTCTTTCATTAGATAAATGGTTTGATTTATTTAATTAATATTTATTAACTTAAATCAGTTAAGCATGTGTTTTAAGTGAATTTGTTATTTTGTTTTTCAACTATTTCTAAATGTTTACAAAATATCCGACATTTGAAAATGTTCAAAAGGCCTTCAAGCAAAACAAAGTCAGAATACCACCACAACTGTCCATGGGTACAGCCTTAGTTTCTGTCAACTCTGACCTACTGTCTATTTGTGGACTGGTCCGGCTCACCGGACAACCACCTCAGCATTGCTCGCATTGAGTTGTGAGATATGGGGTTGCCAAGGTTACGTGCTAGCATGGGGTAACCAACGTATAGGGTCCATGCCACAAAGCATAAATTGGGTATCAATCATGTAATGAAGGTGAAATAAAAATTGGAAAGAATTCCCTCTGGATTAAGAGAAGTAAGAGACAAATCAATTAAAAAAATCTCTCCTTAATTTCTGAAAAAATGCAATGACAAACTTAAAATAATTAATCTTTTAGAACTTGGTAATTTGGCAATTGTTATCACTAATGGCATTTGAAATTCTCACCAAATATTTTTCCTGGTGTATTTTTCTGGTATAAATATTGTAAATATCCCAACTATTTAAATGGAGAACATCTATTTTGAAAGATTCTAATATACCACTCTTTGGAAGAGCAGATGATTTATGAATTTACGCATTTTACTGTGCATGTTTCCCAGAAGTTGTTGTGCAATTAACTCTGTAATAATATTGGGACCTCTTAGACTCACCATTGAGTCTTTCTGTTTCTTCATGCTGGAAAATGAAGACATTGTACAACTCCCTGAAAGAAGAAGAGAGGAATATGTTTAATATGCAAGAAGAAGAGCAAGAAACACAGGTGTGGCAGCCCGAAGAGTAAGCACGTGGCCTTGCCTCGCCTTGAAAGCAGCGGAGGGCCCAGAGCCGATCAGCCTCACTATCCTGCTGCCCCGGACCGTCACCCGCGCCCAAAGATCGGACCCCACATCCGCGCGGCAATAACGCCGCCGCCATGTTCAAGAGATTCAAGGAGCCCTGCGGAGCGCGCAGCATGACCCGAGCAACAGTTTAAAGATGCTAAGGGACAAATGCAGAGAAGTAAAAGTTAAGAAGCCAAGAAGTACAGATAATTTGCCGAAAATTCAAATGCAAAGAAGTAAATGTTAAGAAGTGAAGAAGTAAAAGTTAAGAAGCCAAGAGTTATTATGCAAGAAATTGAAAGAATGAAAATAGTTTGTATTGACTGTTTAGTATTGACTAAGTTTTTTTTTGAAGGGGGAGTCCGCCTCCTAGATGGCGCAAGTCTACGAGACCAGGCGGAGAGTAAGTTCGGATAGAGACGTCTAGTCCAGGATAGACACCTGTGTAGCCGGGGATAGACCCCTGTGTAGCCGCGGATAGGCCACCTGTAGCCAGACGCCCAGATGCGAGAAACCTAGACAGAGGAGCCAGTCTCCCAGAGGTGAGAAACCTGGAAAGAGGAGCCAGTCTCCCAGAAGGGGCAATTCCCCAGAAGACACGATGCGCCGAGATGCAGCGAGAGGCAGGAGCCAGTCTCCCAGTAGCAAAAGGCAACGAGACAGGCCCTTTGTTAGAGTTTCTAGAGTTTGAGGTTAAAGTGAAAAACAGCAGCACTCTTAATTGAGTCTAGTGTAAATCCTTATGTGGATATTAGGGGGAGATGTGATGTAATTAAAGTGAAGGGGGAGATGTGATGTAATTAAAGTTAAGGGGGAGATGTGATGTAATTAAAGTTAAGGGGGAGATGTGATGTAATTAAAGTTAAGGGGGAGATGTGATGTATATGTAATGTAATATGTAATGTAAATGCCAGTGCCCCTTGAGGCCAAAAGCAGAAGCTGGCAAATGTACCTGTGCCTCGTGACTGCGGTCAAGTGACCTGGAAGTTTTAGTTGAAAGCAGATTAAACTTTTCCTACAAGATGTCGGACGTGTATTCATTGTGCTAGTCACAACAAGGTTTTACAGAAGACATTACAGAAGATCACATCTAGTTGTCCAACTGGAGGCCTGGGACTAGCCCATTGCTAAATTTTTCATCTCCTGTGCATTCAGAAAGTATTCAGACCCCTTTCACTTTTTCCACATTTTGTCAGTTACAGCCTTATTTTAAAATGGATTCAATAATTTGTTTTTATCATCAATCTACACACAATATCACAGAATGAAGAAGTGAAAACAGGTGTTGAGATATGTTCACTCATGGGAGGGTCATGAACAAGAGGATGCAACTAGAAAATAAGGAGTAGGTCAGTTAAAACTGAGGCAAATAGAAATGTATTCTCTCAAAGGACAATGAATGTAATATTGCCCTGAATTATCTGCCCCTGGGGGTGGTTGAGGCCAGGTTGTTAAGTGTATTTAAGGTATTTAAGATAGAAATAGAAAATAGTTTAAAAATTGGGGCATTGAGCATTATGGGAACTAGCACAGAAGAAGAGTTGAGACCAGCACAGATCAGGCATGATTACAGTGAATGGTGGGGAAAACCTGAGGACCCTGAACCATTTTTTTTTTTTTGCCTTGTGGTGTTGCATGACAGGACTGGGTAAGAGCAGTAGAATTTCATGGTTCATTGCAGAATTAAGGGCTTTTACTATAATTTGGTTGTTTTAAGGCAATATACAAGCCATTGATTACTTTAAATTAATTTTACTAGCTGCCTGGTGGGATTCAAAAGTATCTCCAGGTTAGTATTATGGAACTCTGAAAACTGGTGGAACTCTAAACCAATAAATTGTCATATCACACTTAACAAGCCTGTGCAGCATTTAAAGATTCTGTAATAATAGTTGGCATTCCTATAGTGATTATTTGTAGTTATAGATGAGCTGTTTCAAAGTTAGCATTTTACTTTCTATATTTTATTTTTGCAGTTTTTATACGTTAAATTGTGGGAGGTGAGATTATCCTCATGATTTCCCTGATTTCAATTTGTTTCTGATTTGAAAAATGCCTTGCTTTTCTCATGGTATTTCTTGTTTAGAGATAGAGTTAAAAAACAGGTCCTTCAGCCCACCGAGTCCGCATCGAGCAGGGATCCCCACACTTTAACACTTTCCTACACACACTAGAAACAATTTACAATTATACCATGCCGATTAGCCTCCAAACCTGTACATCTTTGCAATGTGAAAGGAAACTGGAGATTCTGGCGAAAACCCACGCAGATCACGGTGAGAACGTACAAATTCTGCTCAGACAGCACCTGTAGTTAGGATCGAACTCGCGTGTCTGGCGTTGTAAGGCAACAATTCTACCTATGCGCCACCGTGCTGCAAAAATTGTCCATGCAAAAATTCAATCAAATTCTGACTTCTAAAGGTCAGTGACGAGAAGTTTGGAAATGTTGGTTATTCCATAGAAAATTATCTTACATTGGAAAGAAAAGTTGAAACTGATCAATTGAGGCATAGGAAGGAACTGCAGATGCTGGTTTACACCAAATTAGACATAAAATGCTGGAGTATCTCAGTGGGACAGGCAGCATCTCTGTAGGAATGGGTGACATTTCAGGTCGAGACCCTTCTTCAGACTGTCAGGGGAGAGGGAGACTAGAGATATGGAAGGCTAAGGTGCGAAAACGACAGATCAAAGCAGACGATGATCGAAATGAAGAATGGTTAATTCTACATGAACCAGGTGACAACGCTGCATACAATCGATAAAATTAATCAGGACTGAAACTAGTCGGAGAACTAGGGTGGGGAAGGGAGACAGCAAGGATTACTTGAAGATAGAGAAATCATTATTCATACACTGAAATGCACTGTGCTGCTGACACCTCAGCATTATGACTCAGTGAATGTGTGTGTGTGTGTGTATATTGCAAAAGTTAACTGCAACAACTGTTGCTTGCAGCCTGCCCTGTCCTATGATCAGTCCTATAAAGTTGCAAACATTTTGGGAAAGTGAAGGAAAGGACCAAACTGAGGGCAGTCAGGCCCAAAATGAAAAGCTGCTTATTTACAGATTATTATTATTATGATTCCACATGTTTTTGTTTCTGATCTGGTGGTAAAAGTTTTCATTTATATCATTAAAGATTTAGATTGGAAAGAAAATCCTAGTTTGTTGGGGTATATAATTTAAATTATATTTCTATGGAAATTAGATATTCATGAAATAGTAAACAAGAAAGAATGAGTTTTAGTATGTGGTCTCAAATCATTCCATTGATGAATTAACCCGTGTCAACACAATGTAGCTAGAATATGAAAAAACAAGCTTATAATGTGTTGATATATTTTGTTACAGGAGAAACAGCAAATGAAAGGGAAGTGCTTCAAGGTTGTGAGCCAGGAAACCAAACAACAAGCACACGCTGTCAGACAATTCAGGTACACAATATACAGGAATGATTGCCCTTGGGTAACATTATGTTTCAGTAGGTGAATGGGCATAATTAAAATTGCTTTACCTAATTTGGGATTATAAACAGTAGACGCTTTGATGTACCCGTATTTCCATGCTCCTGTATTTGAACACCCATAGTGCATTGACATTATAGATATTTAATGTTAATGTCATACACTATCTGCAAAGTAAAACTGAAAGGTGGATCATAAAGATTTGCTTTCATTTATTGCACTGAAGTATACGAATGTATACTACTATGTATCAGCAAACTTGCTTTCAAGACTTGTAAAGGGCCTGTCCCACTGCGCCGACCTAACTGGCGAGTTTAGAAGAGTTTAGGAGAGTTTAAAAACGTGCCATGTTGAAGATCTCCTTCGACTATGTAGAAGACATCCTTCGACCTCTTTCGACTATGTTGAAGACTAGCTTCTGGAAAATTGGACACCGAATAGTGGAGAGTGAAGACGACCTCCTTTCGACTATGTTGAAGACTATCTACGACCACCTTCGACTACCCTCGATTACCTACGAATAACATGCCGACCTACTATGACCTACTTCGACTAAACCTACGAGTAAAAAAAAATATTGATTTTTATTTTTCCATGGTGACCTTTCTTTACTCGCGGGCATTTTTCAGCCCTGCCAGCAGCGTGTCAGTTTTTTCTACTTTTTTTTGGTTTTTTTGTGTGTTTAAATGTGTGTTTTTGATGTTTCTCAGTGTGTCTTGTGTGGGGGGGGGGTAAGGGGGAAACCGCTTCGGTCGCCTCCTCCACGGAGAGGCGACTTTTCCCATGTCACCTCCCCCGTGGCCTAACAGCAAGGATCGATGCGGCCTTTCTCGGAGAAGCGGCCGGGGCTTCAGCGGCGGGCGCAGCGTGGACTCTCGGCGTGGAGCGGGCGAGCCCCCGCTGGGGCTCGCCGGAGGGGATTTCTCCGTTTACTGGCCTCTGGCAGCCTGAAGCCGTGGTCTGTGGAGCTCCAGCTGGCGCGGCGTCCGCAGCCTCTTTCGGCGTCCGCAGCCTCGGGAGAAGAAGAGCTCCGACGGCCAGCCCGCGGCCTACTTCTACCGCGGGTGCGGCGGGGACTTACCATCAGGAGCGGGGTCCCTCGCCGGGGATCCCTGGAGGGGAGCTTCGACCACCGGCCCTGCGGTCTGCGGTGCTTCTGGCTGTGGGAACTTTAAATCTTCGACCGTCGGCCTGTGGCCGACACCAAACTGAAGCCGCGGTCTCAGGTAGGGAAGCACCGATTCAGGACTTACCTGGACTTTTTACCTTGTCTGCACATCTGGACGCCCGCAGCGGTGGCTGCGGAGGGTTGAGGTCCCGACTACGGGGGAAAATGGAGGAGGTCTGGCCAAATTTTGTGCCTTCCACCACAGTGATGAATGCTGTGGTGGATGTTTGTGTTAAATTTTTATTGTGGTTTTGTTCTTTTTCATTGTACTGCTGGCAAATTAATTTCACTTGTACTTTATGTGCAAGTGACAAATAAAACTGATTGAATTGAATTGTAATAATTTTATCTTTCATAAATTGTATCTCTCCCATAATACACATTTTTTTCCACATTGCATCTACACAGTCCTTATACCTGGATTCCTGCCTCCCACAAAAGGCACAAAATGCTGGAGTAATCAGGCAGCCTCTCTGGAGAAAAGGAATACAGTGTATTCAGAATGTATTCAGACCCCTTCAATTTTTCCACATTTTGTTATGTTACCGCCTTATTTTAAAAATGGATTAAATACATTTTTTTTATCATCAATCTGTACACAATACAGAATGAAGAAGCAAAAACAGATGTTTAGAAATTTTTGTAAAGTAATTAAGAAATAACTGAAATATCACATTTACATAAGTATTCAGACCCTTTACTCAGTACTTTGTTGAGACACATTTGGCAGCGATTAGAGCCTCAAGTCTTCTTGGGTAAGACGCTACAAGCTTTGCACACCTGTATTTGGGTAATTTCTCCCATTCTTCTCTGCAAAATCCTCTCAAGATCTGTCAGGTTGGATGGGGAGCGTTGATGCACAGCTATTTTCAGGTCCCTCCAGAGATGTTCTATCAGTTTCAAGTCTGGGCTCTGGCTGGGCCACTCAAGGACATTTACAGACCTGTCACAAAGCCACTCCTGCGGTGTCTTGGCTGTGTGCTTAGGGTCGTTGTCCTGTTGGAAGGTGAACCTCTGCCCCAGACTGAGATCCAGAACGTTCTGGAGCAGGTTTTCATCAAGGATCTCTCTGTACTTTGCTTTGTTCATCTTTCCCTCAATCCTGACTAGTCTCCCAGTTTCTGCTGCTGAAAAACATCCCCACAGCATGATGCTGCCACCACCATGCTTCATCGTATTGGCCAGGTGATGAGCGGTGCCTGGTTTCCTCCAGACGTGACGCTTGGCATTTAGGCCAAATAGTTCAATCATGGTTTCATCAGACCAGAGAATCTTGTTTCTTATGGTCTGAGAGTCCTTTAGGTGCCTTTTTGCAAACTCCAAACGGGCTGTCATGTGCCTTTTACTGAGGAGTGGCTTCCGTCTGGCCACTCTACCATAAAGGCCTGATTGGTAGAGTGCTGCAGATATATAAATGTCCTTCTGGAAGGTTCGCCCATCTCCACAAAGGAACTCTGGAGCTCTGTCAGAGTGACCATCGGGTTCTTGGTCACCTCCCTGACCAAGGCCCTATTCTCACGATTGCTCAGTTTGGCCGGGCGGCCAGCTCTATGAAGAGTACTGGTGGTTCCAAAGTTATTCCATTTAAGAATGACGGAGGCCACTGTCACCTTCGGGACCTGCAATGCTGCAGAAATTGTTTTATAGGACGGAGATGAGAAATCATTTTTTACACAGAGAGTGGTGAATCTGTGGAATTCTCTGCCACAGAAGGTAGTTGAGGCCAGTTCATTGGCTGGATTTAAGAGGGGGTTAGATGTGGCACTTGTGGCTAAAGGGATCAGGGGGTATGGAGAGAAGGCAGGTATGGGATATTGATTTGGATGATCAGCCATGATCATATTGAATGGCGGTGCAGGTTCGAAGGGCCGAATGGCCTACTCCTGCACATATTTTCTATGTTACCCTTTCCCAGATCTGTGTCTCGATACAATCCGATCTCTGAGGTCTAAGGACAATTCCTTCATCTTCACATCTTGCTTTTTGCTCTCACATGCACTGTCAACTGTGGGACCTTATATAGACAGGTGTGTGCCTTTCCAAATCATGTCCAATCAATTTAATTTACCACTGGTGGATTCCAATCAAGTTGGAGAAACATCTCAAGGATAATCAATGGAAACAGGATGAACCTAATTTTGAGTGTCATTGCAAAGGGTCTGAATACTTATGAAAATGTGGTATTCTTGGTCTCTTGGTCCTCCAAAATATTCCAAATGGAATTTAAACTGGAGGTGGTGAAGGGAGGGCATAAGCCAGAAAAAAATCTGTATTTCAGTATTTTTAATAATTACTTTAAAAAAATGCTGGAGTAACTCAGCAGGACGGGCAGCATCTCTAGCGATAAGGAATGGGTGATATTTCAGGTCAAGACCCTTCTTCAGACTTAAGCATTTTGTGTCCACCATATTTAGAGTACTGATCTTATTTAGTGGCAGAGCATGCTGAAGGGCCTACTGCCATTTCTTGCGGTCTTGCATCTTTCACATTGCATTGATAATCCAAATCCACAAGCTTTGGGAGATGACCTGTATTTGCACAGTTATTGTAGATAGAAATTGCTTTGCCAAGTTCATTGAAAATGGCTTGGCTTGAATTTTTAAGATAATAATATCCTCATTCTGGGTTTTAGAAACAATGTCCAGGGCCCTGGAATTTAGTGTGCAGATTAGGGGACCGGTTAATTGTAGAGACTTGTTTTCCGTGAAGAAGACTAAAGAGGAAATTCAGTAAGAGGTTTAAAATCATGTACTGTTTTTATAAGAAGAAATTGTTAAGATAAACCTGTCTACAGATCGAAGGGGAGTACATAAGGGGCACAGATTTAAGATAATTGGCAAACGCAGCTGAGGTTATATGCATGAATAACTTTATTCCATAGCAATTTATGATCAGGTGTCTACTGACTAAAAGTATGACGAATACAGATTTTCAACTTTCAATGTAATTACTTTAATGGAAGGAGTGCAGATGGCTTTGTAAAAAAATGTAAGCATGATAGTTAATATCACGTGCAGACATGTTAAGCTGAATGGCTTACTTATGTGATGAATCATTCTACAGTTCTATTAATTGCACGTTTTAGATTTGGGGAATCATTTCCCAAAGCCTTAACTTTAGCAGAAGATTTCAACTTCCTCAATAGAGCTTATCAAGCTGATTTTTAATCAATTAATAATAGCAGAAACATATGTAGTGCGTATAGGATTGGAGGATAAAACAAAGACCTTTTAGTGATGAGTGAAAGTTCATTAATAACTGATTGTTATCATAGAAACATAGAAAATAGGTGCAGGAGTAGGCCATTCGGTCTGACTCTTAATTTTTTGAAACTATTTGACTTGCATTTCCTCTATTTATATTTGCGAGCATTACTTTGTCGACACTTGTAGCATCATGACAGAGTTGAATTATGATGAATTTGATAAGGAAGCGATTATATTAGGAAATGTTTAAGTCAACAGCAGCTCTTAGATTGGCCAACTTTAAGGTGATTGAAATTCTCCCAGGACACTGTCCCCCACTAATGTGGAGCATATGAATTGGCATGAGAATTGTGGCAATGGTGGGAGATACCATATGGCATATTTGGGGAAAGAGGGAGCTCAGTGCTCTGATACTGTCATCTGGACTTTTCTTTCCAACTTCCAAATTTTGGAGATAGAGAGAGATAGGGCCACTTATTAAAGCCTATTTAATAACTCATTTGTTCTAATATTTCTTTATTTGGTTTTAACACAAATGGTATGTTGAATTAATAATCCAAACTCAGTTATTCCTTCTGATATTTCTGCTTCTATTGTCTTATTTAAAAAAAAGTAATATGCTGTGATAACAATCTTGGAAAATATATCGTCATAATAATATCTTGAACAATGTTTATATTTACTGTTATTTTCAGACATTTACATTGGTTACAACAGAACATGCATGATTTAAATGTCACGAAGTGTGCACTTTTGTCTATAAATTTAGAGGAAAAGATTACAGAACATAAACTGTCATTCACAGAGGCTTTTACTCTGTTGTCTAAATTAGAAATTAGTTTTGCAAAGACTTATTTGTGAATTCCCACTGGGTTTAAAGAATAAAATAAAATAAATGATTGCTCTATAAGATAGATCGCAGGCAAATAACAAAAGCTTCGAATTGTAACACAGCATTTTCCTTCCCATTTTTAAGAGATAACCAACAAGCTATCTTCAATTGTAACCTGATTGGTGCTGATGGTAAAATATTAATATTTCTTAATTAATCTTCAAACCTTGAACTACTGGACATGTTTTGTATAGAACCATTAATTGTAAACCTGTAATTTGTTCCAGGTATAGCAAACATTAGATGAATTAAAAATCGGTAAATGTTTATTTTAATTTTTTTAACAGACATAGAAGTTGCATTCTAAAGGTTTAGTAGTATTTTCTGGTAAATATCACAATATATATTAGTTGTGGCTATTCAGAGCTCAGTTTCAAGAATAAATTATTGCCCTTGTTGCTCATCATTTCTGCATTATCCTTGGAAAATTTGTTATTAATTCTGAAGGTGGAAGAATCTATAAGCATCCATATCTCTGATGTCTTTTGTCCCACTTGCATTTCCTTGATTAGGCCCAAACATTTCATACAAGAATTAACCGTAAATATTGGCTATAAATGCAATAATGTCTTGGTAGATTTGTATTCTTATTAATTACATTTAGTATACTTTTATTGTTCAGCAGAGACAGTATTGAAACGATTTGGGATTAATTTCTATGCCAAGTACCCATGATCTGTCATGACACCACTTATGGCCCCAGAAATTGAATTTGTTTGTATTTAACTGTAATTGCTAATCTACGAGATAAATGCAGAATATTAAGAATGATTCCATTATTTGTAATTTTATTGCAAATTGTAATAATTCTATTTGGTTTCAAGTATCTTCATGCATTTAATATGAGTTTTTTTTCTTTACAACTACACTGAGAGTCCTGCTGTCAGAGATTTCATGAATAATCTGGCAGCTGGCTACAAAGCTTTTGGACACTTTTTTTCTAAAAGTAGTCCATTCATATTTGGGAAAATTTGTCAGAGTCCTTTCTGGCAGTAAAAGTTCCCATAATAAAGAGAATGTCTAGTTTGTACTGTCTGAAAGTAATGCAAAATCTTGTTACAATACATGGCAAATAGAGCAGAAAAGCTTTTGCAAAATTATATGTGGATTTCTATACAAAATAGGGGTTTCTCATATGAACTGGCTTGCCCGGATGCATTAACTAATGAAAGGTGTAATTAAGGTGATTTAAATGCGTTAAGTTGATTTACGTGTTTCTGGGCAACACAAACCTGAAAACATTTGTCCATTATGATCCTGGAATAGATGAAGAAAATATTTTTACTATAGTGCCATTTAGCCCATTTTATGCATGCAAATCAAAAGTTTGCTACCTAACATCTCACTTTCGAGCGCTTCGTCTATTGCCCAAGCATATTGACACCTCTTTCAGTATGTATTTCGGCACTCTTTATATGTGGTAAGGAGTTTCTGTCTTTACCACCTTTTCAGCCAGTGAATACCTTCTAGATTTCTAGAAATGGCTCGGGGTCCCACGATGTCTAACTAACATCGGCCTATATGGCAAAGGGGTCCTGGAACTACCTCTCACTAGTCTAACAGAGGAATACAAGTGTTCTAAAGTAAGACTTCAGATGACACTGAGGGACTCTAGAGACAAGACCATCAGTGCTGTTGCGCCGCCCCTAGTAACTGGCCGGAAGTGGACGCCATCTGATGCATTACAGCAAGCTTCATCAGCCCTGAGATACAAAGACATCGTGGGGCAAGTCCAGCAGGGAAAAGGAGGCTTTGGCCTTACGACAAGTAAACCAACTTGGCGAAAGGCCACAACATCAGAGCGGAGGACATTGGTGGTCGAGGAGGTGCGGCGACAAGAGGAGGCCGCAAGAAGTGCAAAGGCGGTCTCTCTTGCCAAACAGGGGCAATGGATGCAGTGGGAAGGTGTGGAGCGGAGGAAGATCAGCTGGAAAGAACTATGGGAAATGGAAGCAAGCAAGATCAGCTTCATCATCAGAGCGACTTATGACGTGCTTCCATCACCAAAGAACCTCCATCAGTGGTACGGCGAGGATCCAACCTGTGCCCTCTGCCCAACTCCAGCGACCCTCAAACACATCATGGTAGGCTGCAAGACCAGCCTCACGCAAGGGAGATACACGTGGCGGCATAATCAGGTACTAAAAAGCCTGGCATCAGCCCTTGAGAACAGGCGGTGTGCGACCAACTCCTTGCCTCCGAGAGCAAGCAACCCCCTCCCCCTAAGGGCAACAACCTTTGTCCGAGAAGGACAGAAAACATCTAAACATCCTTCCACCAGATCAGAAGAAGGAAACCTATGCAGGGCCCGCGACTGGAGGATGCTGGCGGACATTGGCCGACAACTAGTTTTTCCACCTGAAATTGCTTCCACCAACCTCAGGCCAGACTTGGTGTTCTGGTCCCCTTCACAGAAGACTGCTTACATCATAGAGCTCACAGTTCCATGGGAGAACTCTGTTGAGGAGGCCTATGAGCGTAAGAAGCTGCATTACGCAGAGCTTGCAGCAGAGGCAACGCAGCGTGGCTGGAACACCAAAGTCTATCCAGTTGAAGTGGGATGCAGAGGATTTGTTGCGTCATCTACCATCAGACTGCTGAAGGAGCTTGGAATCCACGGTCAGGCTCTGCGGAAGACCATAAGATCACTCTCAGAGGCGGCTGAAAGAAGCAGCCGGTGGATTTGGCTCAAGCGGAAAGATCCATGCTGGGCCCCAAGTATTTCAGGGTGAATCTTTGGGACGGTTTGACACCGGACACGCGCTGAGGGCTGATCATCCTGCAGCGGGCCGCCCTTGTGGAGGGTGTATAGTGATAAAAGGCCGAAACACCCAGTGATGCAAGGGTACACTACTGATGATGTGTCCTGTGCCCAACTGTCCTAAAGGTTACCCAGGCCAAGATATACGTATCCACTCCCCCACCCCCGCCCCCCCCCCCACAGATGTTGAGCGTCTACCACTCTCAACAATCAACGAATGTCGTGAAATGCTCCCCACCTATTGGCACAAGGGACTTCTTAACATCTTGTCCTGTGTATTTGATTCTGATAATCTGGACTCGTCCAGTAACTGCTGTGAAAGGACAGCTGACAACATGGGAAAGTCCACGTGACAGCTTGGAGAGACAGCTGACAGGAGGGAACAGACCCCACTGGGGCCGTCATGGGCTAGCTACCCATGATAGCAGTCCCCAACGCTGTTTCAGTTAGTTGGAGACACCCGCTAAATGCTACTAAAAGTAAATTAAAGAGAATACCCCTAGAGCCTGCGAGAGCGGGGGCGGAAGATGGCTCACCGATTGATAACACGGTTACAGACCAAGGAACGGAAACGACTACTGACAAGGAGAGCATGGCACATGAGACATCCACAACAGCTGCGGGACACAAACTTCAGGTGTGCATTTGTGGTTGGGAGAAAATTACATCAGTGAAGGGCTTGAAGATCCACCAAGGGAGGAAAAAGTGCTTGAGAGAGCAGAGACATGGGCCTCGCATTGACCAGTACTTCTTACGAAGCAACCAGTCAAATCAGTCGAGTGAAGCACAGCGACAGGACTCAAACCAAAGTTCGCAGAGCATCAGCACCCATGTCACTGAAGAGGGTGATACAAGCACAGAAATGCCGGTGGAGGAGCCCACGCAACAACGACAAAGACCTCCATTGGAGGGAAAGATCAAAGGGCACAAACCTGGAGTGAAATGGCCCAAAGCTGTTGAAAAGAAAGAGTGGGAGACGGTCAACAGTGACCTTATACATATCTTGGAGCAACAAGCGGGCACAGCAGTGGAAAAGCTTGAAAGGATGGGCAACACAATCTACAGCTATGGAGAAGAACGGTTTGGGGTGAGTAAAGGGAGAGGTGGAAAGAAATTACCAACACCAATCAAGTCTAGGAGGCAGCAGGAGATCGAGAGGCTAATCAGAGAGAGGAGACAGTTGAAAAAGCAATGGAAAAAAGCAACTGAGGCAGAGAGAGAAGGTCTCATGCTACTCCAAGAGGACATCAAGAGCCGATTGGCAACCTTGCGAAAAGCAGAGAACTTGAGGAAACTTCGCAGGAAGAAAGAACACACAAGAACACGGTTCTACAAAGACCCTTTCAAGTTCATCAAAGACCTCTTCGCAAAGGAAAAAAGTGGAACTTTGAAAACATCAAAACGGGAATTGGAGGAACACCTGGAAAAGGCCCACCAAGACACGAAAAGGCATGAGCAGTTAGTCATCCCAGATGACATCCCGCCTATTCAACCACCTGAATTCAACCTGGACACCAGCCCTCCAAGATGGAAAGAGGTAGAGAACACTGTCCGGCGAGCAAGAGCAGCATCAGCTCCGGGGCCAAATGGAGTACCATACAAGCTCTACAAGAACGCACCGGATGTGTTACGCTTTCTATGGAAGCTCATGAGGGTGGTGTGGAAGAAGCAAACAATACCTAAGGCGTGGCGAAGGGCCGGCGGCGTGCTAATACCTAAAGAAAAGAATGCGTCAGACATCAGCCAATTCCGGCCAATATGTCTCCTCAACGTCGAGGGAAAAATCTTTTTCAGCATTGTATCACAAAGGCTGTCCACCTATCTGGTAACAAACAAGTACATTGATACATCTGTACAGAAAGCAGGAATTCCAGGATTTTCGGGCTGCTTGGAGCATACAAGCATGATCTGGCACCAGATCCAAGCAGCTAAGAAGGAGAAGAGAGACCTACATGTGATCTTCCTCGATCTGGCCAATGCATTTGGTTCAGTTCCCCATGAACTCCTTTGGGAATCTTTTGCCTTTTTCCATGTACCAGAGCTCATCACCACACTGGTCAAGAGCTATTTCCAAGACCTGCAGCTGTGCTTCACAACAGCTGACTTCAGTACAACATGGCAGCGCTTGGAAGTAGGCATCATGGCAGGCTGCACAGTCTCACCCTTGGCCTTTACAATGGCCATGGAAGTCGTCATCAGGGCCTCAAAATGGGTGGTGGGCGGTGAACGAACCAGGGCTGGGCTCCGTCTGCCACCCATCAGGGCATACATGGACGACATGACCACACTAACCACTACTGCAGCATGCACCAAGCGGCTACTTGGAAAGCTGCAGGAGAACATCAAGTGGGCCCGAATGAAGATCAAACCATGTAAATCTCGAAGCATCTCCATAGTCAAGGGGGTGCTTAGAGACACAAGGTTCTGTATCGGTGACGACCCTATACCAACAGTGTCTGAACAGCCAGTTAAAAGCCTGGGCAGATGGTACAATGCAAGTCTCAAGGATAAAGAGCAGGTGGAACAACTAAGGCAAGAAATTGTCAATGGCCTGGAGAACATCAATCAGACCCTACTGCCTGGGAAACTGAAGCTCTGGTGCCTACAGTTTGGACTCCTTCCTCGGACAATGTGGCCACTGACCATTTATGAAGCCCCAATAACAACTGTGGAGAAGATGGAGCGAACCATAACTTCATACGCGAAGAAATGGCTCGGGGTCCCACGATGTCTAACTAACATCGGCCTATATGGCAAAGGGGTCCTGGAACTACCTCTCACTAGTCTAACAGAGGAATACAAGTGTTCTAAAGTAAGACTTCAGATGACACTGAGGGACTCTAGAGACAAGACCATCAGTGCTGTTGCGCCGCCCCTAGTAACTGGCCGGAAGTGGACGCCATCTGATGCATTACAGCAAGCTTCATCAGCCCTGAGATACAAAGACATCGTGGGGCAAGTCCAGCAGGGAAGAGGAGGCTTTGGCCTTACGACAAGTAAACCAACTTGGCGAAAGGCCACAACATCAGAGCGGAGGACATTGGTGGTCGAGGAGGTGCGGCGACAAGAGGAGGCCGCAAGAAGTGCAAAGGCGGTCTCTCTTGCCAAACAGGGGCAATGGATGCAGTGGGAAGGTGTGGAGCGGAGGAAGATCAGCTGGAAAGAACTATGGGAAATGGAAGCAAGCAAGATCAGCTTCATCATCAGAGCGACTTATGACGTGCTTCCATCACCAAAGAACCTCCATCAGTGGTACGGCGAGGATCCAACCTGTGCCCTCTGCCCAACTCCAGCGACCCTCAAACACATCATGGTAGGCTGCAAGACCAGCCTCACGCAAGGGAGATACACGTGGCGGCATAATCAGGTACTAAAAAGCCTGGCATCAGCCCTTGAGAACAGGCGGTGTGCGACCAACTCCTTGCCTCCGAGAGCAAGCAACCCCCTCCCCCTAAGGGCAACAACCTTTGTCCGAGAAGGACAGAAAACATCTAAACATCCTTCCACCAGATCAGAAGAAGGAAACCTATGCAGGGCCCGCGACTGGAGGATGCTGGCGGACATTGGCCGACAACTAGTTTTTCCACCTGAAATTGCTTCCACCAACCTCAGGCCAGACTTGGTGTTCTGGTCCCCTTCACAGAAGACTGCTTACATCATAGAGCTCACAGTTCCATGGGAGAACTCTGTTGAGGAGGCCTATGAGCGTAAGAAGCTGCATTACGCAGAGCTTGCAGCAGAGGCAACGCAGCGTGGCTGGAACACCAAAGTCTATCCAGTTGAAGTGGGATGCAGAGGATTTGTTGCGTCATCTACCATCAGACTGCTGAAGGAGCTTGGAATCCACGGTCAGGCTCTGCGGAAGACCATAAGATCACTCTCAGAGGCGGCTGAAAGAAGCAGCCGGTGGATTTGGCTCAAGCGGAAAGATCCATGCTGGGCCCCAAGTATTTCAGGGTGAATCTTTGGGACGGTTTGACACCGGACACGCGCTGAGGGCTGATCATCCTGCAGCGGGCCGCCCTTGTGGAGGGTGTATAGTGATAAAAGGCCGAAACACCCAGTGATGCAAGGGTACACTACTGATGATGTGTCCTGTGCCCAACTGTCCTAAAGGTTACCCAGGCCAAGATATACGTATCCACTCCCCCACCCCCCCCCCCCCCCCCCCCGCCCCCCCCCCCCCACAGATGTTGAGCGTCTACCACTCTCAACAATCAACGAATGTCGTGAAATGCTCCCCACCTATTGGCACAAGGGACTTCTTAACATCTTGTCCTGTGTATTTGATTCTGGAATAGATGAAGAAAATATTTTTACTATAGTGCCATTTAGCCCATTTTATGCATGCAAATCAAAAGTTTGCTACCTAACATCTCACTTTCGAGCGCTTCGTCTATTGCCCAAGCATATTGACACCTCTTTCAGTATGTATTTCGGCACTCTTTATATGTGATAAGGAGTTTCTGTCTTTACCACCTTTTCAGCCAGTGAATACCTTCTAGATTTTTTTCTCATCTCTGAATACTTTTATCTTTAACAATTACTTTATATCTCTGCCCTTTGGATTTTGATCCCACCCAAGGAAAATAAATCCTTCCTGTTTATTTTGTTGAGGCTCCTCATTGTTTTGTATACCAGTTAAGTTCCCTGAAGTACATCTGTTTCAAAGAAAATGGCGATAGCTCATTCAATTTCTTTTTACAGCCAGATTTTTCCAGTCTTGGCAACATCCTATTTATTCTCCTTTGTACCCTCTGTTTTATCAGGCAGTGACCAAAACTGAAGAAATGAAGAGTCCCACATGAGAAGAACATCCTACTTTTCTATTTTGTGCCTCAGCAAATAAATGAAAGCATGGGACGTTAATCACATTATCACCCTATCCTAATGTATTCATAGCTATGTGGACAAAACTTCCAGGGTCTTGATTTTCCTTCATATTTCTCTATCTTCCCATTTATTGTGCATCGCCTCTGACCATTTCAGCAAATGTACAGTCTCACTCTTCTCGGGATTACATTTCATTTGTTACTCTTCTGCCCAACAAACCAGACCATCCATGTTTGTCAAGCACATGACCAATTCTTATATCATTTTTAAATTTCTTTATCATCCTGCCTCATTTTAAGTCTATATTATTAATGTACAGGAACAATGGATCAAATACTGAGCATAGTGGGATCCTATTGGTATCTACCTTCCAGTTATAAAAGCGCCACTTAATCACTATTCCCTGTTTCTGCGTATGGATTCAATTGAACCTCCATGCATTTTTACCCTTTTGACCTGGCTGTATGCAAGATCTTGTCAATAATCTTGATGAAATCTATGTGGACTCCATCAAACACACTGGTGTCATCAACGACGTTCTCATAAAACCCATCTGCTTCACCAATGCCTTTCAGGAAAAGACTCCTACCCTTCTAAAGCATGAGCAGTAACAGATGTGATCATGCAAATCTTTGATTGTAGTGTGGCATGCTGAGAGTGCATCCAGTAAAACATATGGGTTTCTGGGCTTTTTATAAAGACATGGGTACAAAAGCATGGAGGTTATCCTGAGTCTATAAAATAAAATACTGGTTAAGCCATAAATGGAGTGTTGAATGATGATCATTCATTGTAGAATGGTTAAAATTTGAACAGAACACATTTTGCATTTCTTTGCTTTTGTCATTCTAATATAATGGCGACTGACAACATTTTTCTACTTGCTATTTGTTTAGCAGATCCTTGATATTATTAATGCAAATTATGGAAAATCTCTGCATGACATTTCTTAATTATTTTAATAATGTAACATTCGCTTCAAAAAATCCAGAGTCAAAGGTTTAATTGTACTGACAATGGAACAATGAAATTCTTGCTTGCAGCAACATGATAAGCCTGTAGATGCAATGCACACAGATAATGTTACATTACAAAAAAACAGTAAATTTATAATCGCAATACTAGTGGGGCGGCACGGTGGCTCAACGATAGAGTTGTTGCCTTACAGCGCTTGCAGTGCCGGAGACCCAGGTTCGATCCCGACTACGGGTGATGTCTGTACAGAGTTTGTACGTTCTCCCTGGGTTTTCTCCAAGATCTTCGGTTTCCTCCCACACACCAACAACGTACAGATATGTAGGTAAATTAGCTTGGTATAAGTATAAATTGTCCTTGGTGTGTATAGGATGGTGTTAATGTGCAGTGATCTCTGGTCGGTGGGCCGAAGGGCCTGTTTCTGTGCTGTATCTCTTAACTAAACTAATCTAAACTAGTCCTTATTTGCAACTAAGGCAGTCCAGAGTTCATTGTTGAGATCAATGTTGCTGTAGTGTTCACAAGCCTGTTGGCTGTTGGTTGTTGGGAAATCGCTATCAAAACATGGGGGGACACACAATTTCTTGGCGGCCGCACACACAAGCGAAGCTTCAGCTATGGGCCCTGTGGACGGTAACATCGGGAGCTGACCTGGTTGGTGACCGATTCCGAACTTCAGCAACAGCAGCTTCGTCCGCCGCAAAGCGTGGGGCTTGAATTGGCCCATTTGTGGGGTCTTTCATCGCCCAGCGCGGCTTAAAATCGGCCGACGGGGGCTTCAACATCGGGAGTCTCGATCGCCACCATGCGGCAGTTTGACTGCCTGACCGCGTGGCGATGAAAGATTCTGCGGCCGATTTTGAGCCACGCGGGGCGATGAAAGGCCTCGCGAACGGGCCGATTCAGCCCTTAGAAAGCAAATCTTTCAAGAGTTTGCTGGAGTTCGGAGTCGGTCACCAATCTTTCAAAAGCTACAATGTGATAAATAATACTTATACAAATAAAACTGAAGCAAATAAAGGCAAACAGAAGAACCAACCTTGGGGGGGGGGGGAGGGAGAGAGATGGGGAAAAAATACTAAATAACGTGAGCGACCGTGAATGAGGGACTTACCTGCAGTTAGCCAGGACACCCGTTTGACCGGAGCCCTAAATGAACTGACCCGTTCAAATCTTTCCCATCCATCAATCAGCTGCTCCTGAGTGGGCCTAAAACTAAGCGGAAGCTCAGAGGGGACCGTGCCTTTGCTGTGTCGGCACCCAAATTATGGAACGATCTGCCTCTCCACATTAAACAGGCCTCTTCTCTGTCTGTTTTTAAATCACTTCTTAAAACCTATCTCTTCTCCGTGGCCTTTGATACCCAGTAAGACGTCGACTTTATTTACTTGATTTAATTTCTTATTTTGATTGCTTTTATTGCGTGGCTATTATTTTTACTCATGTTTTATGTCTTTTAATTTATTGTTGTATTTCATATGTAATTTTTTGCGCCTTATGTGAGCTCTTATGTTACATTTGTACTTGACATTTGGACAAGTACATGGATAGGAAAGGTTTAAAGGGATATAGGCCAATCGTGAGCAGGTGGGACTAGAGTAAATGGGGCATCTTGATTGGTATGGACAAGTTGGGCCGAAGCGCCTGTTTCCATGCTGTATGACTATGACTAAACCAGATCATTATGTAATCAGTTAGAATGCTTTCTACCGTACACCTGCAGAAGTTAAAGGAGTATTCGGCGACATACCAAACCTCCTCAATCTTCTGAGGAAGAAGAGGCAATGATGGGCTTTTTATGTGATTGCATCAATGTACTAGGTCCAGGACAGATTTACAGATATATATGCACACACATGAACTTGAAGCTGTTGACACTTTCCACCACCATCCTGTCAATGAATATCCACGAGGACCTTAATAGTGCTCAAACTGATCGTCCGTGGTCAGGATATTGTATAAGCCATATCATATAATGACCACCGAAGAGCTGACTCCAGTTGACTTATTAACTTTTGCAGTATGAAATGCAATGTTCATTGTAACCAACTGAATGTGCTATGTTATACCAAGCAGATATTTGTCTATCCGAACCTTGCTTTAAATGAAAACATGTTTGACTGAAAATGTAGGTAATTTAAAGTGCTTACATGCAATCAGAAGCCAGGACAAAAGGAAAAAAAATCACAGGTTTAAGAGACAATTTATATCAGGCAACATGGTGGCACAGCTAGTAGTGCCAGGGTCCGAAGTCCACGTGGGGTTTGCATGTTCTCCCTGTAATTGTGTGAATTTCTTGCAGCATTGCAAAGTTGTTTGCGTTGGTACTTAATTGGTCGCTGAGAATATAGCACTAAATAATGTCCTGTGTTTTTGACAAAATGTTTGGTGAAGTAGGTCAAATTTCGTTAAATTATCTGGTTCAGAATGGTTGTTTCTTATCACAAGAATATCACTTGTCATTAGAATGGAATAGCAACAGCATAAATTTTGAATATATGCATTAGCTGAATGAATTGTTCAGAATGCATGCATTATGTTACTTTCAGCAATAAAATGGTGAATCAGTCTGTCAGGCAGAATGGATGCAAATACATTGTTACGCTTGAGCAAGTAGTTTTATTGGAGATATGAAAGACGATGAAATGAAGTGCTGGAAAGAGATTGAGAACCTTGCATCATAATGTCAGAACAACAACATAGGACCCCCTCCCCGGGTACCTTCCGCTGCAACTGCAGGAGATGCCACACCTGTCCCTTTACCTTCTTGACTCTGTCCAGGGACCCCGGCAGTCCTTTCAGCTATGGCAGAGGTTCACTTGTTGGAGCCGCTGTTCCAGGTATGGACTCTTACACATTGGCAAGACCTAGTGTAGACTGGGCGATTGTTTAGCTGAACACCTTTGCTCAGTCTGCCTAGGCCTACGTGATGTCTGGGTTGCCAAACACTTTAACTCCCCTTCCCGTTCGCTTAACGACCTTTCTGTCCTGGGCCTCCTCCATTGTCAGAGTGAGGCCAAACACAATTGGTGGAACAGCACCTCATATTTTGCCCAGCAGTATGACTATTGATTTCTATAACTTCAAGTAACTCTCTGTCCGTTCCTCCCCTACCCTACTTATTGTACTAGTTTCACCTGTTGAGGTACACTGTCTGTCTGGATAACCTGTTATCACCTAGCCCACAGCCAACAATAAACCATTGTGGGCTCCACCTAACCTTGATCATCATTACTTTTTGTATATCTTTCATTCATTT
The DNA here is from genome assembly GCF_010909765.2 of Amblyraja radiata. NCBI lineage: Eukaryota > Metazoa > Chordata > Chondrichthyes > Rajiformes > Rajidae > Amblyraja > Amblyraja radiata. The sequence continues at coordinate 47,715,363 of NC_045957.1, read as the reverse complement.
GTTCTATATCTCTCTCTGTATCACCTTCTATTTCTCTAGTTTCCCTTTCCCCTGACTCTGTTTGAACAAGGGTCTAAACCCGAAAGTTCACCTACTCCTTTTCTCCAGAGATGCTGTCGCTGAGTTACTCTAGCTTTTTGCATCTAGCCTTGGACAAGAGTTGGCTGTTCACCTTAGGAAACAAGAGGTGAACATAACCCTGTCCTCATCAATGGAGATGGTTTAGAGAAGCTTGATCCCTTTAAGGGTCTAGGCATTCATATCACTGGCTAACTTACCTAGTCCCTTTACACTGATCAAGAAAGTTCATCAGAGTATTTACTTTCCTAGGCGCCTGAGAAGATTTGGCATATCCAAAAGGATTGCACTATAGAGAGGATTCTGTTTAGGATGTACCATAGCCTATTATAGCAAGTGCTCTGTTCTTGACCGCCTGAACCTGCAGAGAATGGTAAACACAGATCAGTCCATCAGGGCTTATAATTTCCTTCCACCCACATTATCTTCTTTGTACATTGCATCAGATAGGTGGGATGTATCGTCAAGCAAACCCTGCCTTATTCCCTTTTCTCTCTTCTACCTTTTGGGAGAAGATACAGGATATTCCCCACTGCTTGCAGACTTCTGAAGCAATCCATTCCCAGAGGTGCTACCATGTACTCTTTTTCTTAACCCTACCTCAGTCAATTATTCTGATATTGTACTTTGATGTTTTTTTGCTCGACTTCAGATTGCACTATACTTTAGCAGTCTGTTGTTTTGAACTTGTCGTTATATTTATCAGTGTTTGCAAGCTGTAATTTGTGAGCTTTATGTGAACAAGGAATTCCAATGCACCCTTGTGTATAAATAAACTAACCTGATCAGATATAAATATGGGTAGCATTATTATGAATCTTGCAATTTTTTGAAAGTAGTTTTACAGCTACTGTCAAATAACTTGAATTTATGAAAGATTTATTAATTTGATGGCATCTTTACATATTTTATATTTATTTTGCACATCTATTATTGGAACAATACGTTAAAGCTTATATGTATTCAGAGGCAGCTGAGACCTAGTGTGAGAGGAAGCATAGACCAGAAAAAATAATCAGGCTGGTACCAGTGCCTTGGAGAATTGAATGACTGGGGCTCCAGAGATGTTATTCGGACAAAGCATTTGGATGAGTCTGAGCGAAAAATGTTAAAATGTACAAGGTATCATCAAGGCAAAAGAGAAATGCAGTGATTTGGGTAAAGATAACTACATTTCATCTGGAATGGCTAAAATTTAACATTGAGATATGTGATATATAAAGGACCCAAGCAAAAAAGTTGGTGGTCAAAGATAAAAGCTCTTATTCTCAATGTCTTAAAGCATTTATAATAAGTTCTATTTAATTGGTAGCACAATTTAATTTGACATAAATGCCATTATGGAGATGTGTACGGGGTCTAAAATTAGGAATTAAATACTTTGAGGTAGAATAGAAACTCAAGTACATTGATTGGGTTTACGGAATCCTGATAGGGTGACTTTAGTAATGAATTGTGTTCAGGCGATCAGGATGTATGATTAGTTAGAGCAGAACATAAGATTAGGATTAGTGGGACAGGGGCATAGGAATTGCATTGTTCTATCTGGGCATATGTCAATAAAACACACTTGACCAGTGGAACAGGAATCAATGATGGTTCACTATTGTCATCAATATTAACCATTTGGATCAGAGTAGAGTTCGCATAGTTTGTAAGTTTGTGGAGGACACAAAAATTGTTGGGGAAGAAAATTATCCAAGATTGCAACAGGACTACAAAAGTTGGACAAAAATTACTGTTCAAACAAATGTGAATTAATACATTTTGGCAAGTTAAACCAGGGCAGGACTTGCACAATAATTGGTTGGCCCTGGAGATCATAGTAGAACAGAAGGGACAGAAGATACGTAGCTTCATGAAAGTGGCAATACAGATAGACAGGGTGGTGAAGAAGGTATTTGGCACAATTACCTTCAACAGTCAGACCATAGCGTACGAGTTGAGATGGAATGTAAGAGCTATACAAGATGTTGCTGAGAAGGCATTTGGAGTATAGTGTGCAGTTCTAGTCATCTAGCTATTGAAAGTGGATGTCATTAAGCTAGAAATGGTGTGGAAAACATTCACAATAATATTTTCCAGAACTGGAGAGCACAATTTATTTTCGAGCTTTTACTTGCACTAATGATTTTGAAATTCATCCCTCATTAACCATTTGTTTCCGTGCTATATCGAGATTTGACTAAGTGGTACCTGTTGGGTCCCTGTCACACAGGAGGCTTGGTCCCCCAATGCAATATTCCGCCACTCACCCATAGCCCCCAACTGCACAGGGGCACCTCAGTTCCCCTCATCCCCAGCACTCCCCCGCTTCATCCTCCCTCTTCTTTCTCCTCTCCTCCTCCCCTCCCCAACCTCTCCCTCTCCCTCTCCTTTCCCCTGCCCTCAGTCACTCCCTCCCTCACTCCATAACACTTCTCCCCTCCTATCCCTCTATCCCCCACTCCTCACCTCCCCTATGGGGATCATGACAGAAGCCTCCTCGTGGCGATCCCTGGAAGCGACAACACGATGCACTCTGTGACACGTCGGGCAACAATTCTGTCAACATGTTGGACGACGACAGAAGCCAATAGCGAGCACATCGTCTGACACACGTGAACAAACCTCCCCTATCCATCCTCACCTCCTCCACTGCCCTCCTCTCCCTCTATTCCCCCCACCTCTACTCCCCATCCTCTCCCTCTATTCCCCTTCCTCCCATACTCTACCCACCTCACCTCCTCCTACCCTCCCCCAATCCCTCCCTCACCTCTCCTTTCCCCTATCCTCAGTCACTCCCTCCCTCCCTCCATAAATCCTCCCCCTCTTCTTCCTTTATCCCCTCTGCTCCCGCACTCTTCCTCCCCAGGATCTCGAGGTTGCAGCTCCTCTCCCTTCTTGCGTGCCCCGGAGGAGCATCAGCTCCTTTGCCAACAGGGACAATTTCTCTCTATCCAGTGGGTCCCTGTCACACAGGAGGCTTGCCTACTATTTTCTGTGTGCTTAAGCAAAGCAAGAATTTCATTGTCCTATACAGGGACACATGACAATAAACTCACTTGAACTTGAACTTGAGTCTATACACTAAATGATTTTTAGATTCATTCCCTCTCTACCCTCAGAACTAAAGTCACCTATCTCAGGAATCATTAAAGTAACACTCTTCTACACCTTTTTTCAGGTTATATCATTCCTAACCTTTGGTAACACACTTTGTTGCAATATTTGAGCATAGATTAGTCGTAACTTTCTAAATTTTGTACTCTGTCTCTGTTCATCAATTTATATGTACATACAGGTACTCTCCTGTTACGAACGTCCGATTTATGTGCACTCTATATAAATGAACGAGCATTTGGTCTACCGGGATGGATGAGATAGCTTTCCAGCTGGCGAGGGGCTAGACATCTTTTACAAAGAGGGAATGGGGCAATTCTGCATGTCTTCTCTATCCAATCCCCCACCTGGTTGCTCCTCCCATGACTGCTCACTCTCCCCCCACATATTTCTATGATACTGGCTACTAATTTCCAATTTATGGACAGTTTGTAGGTATGTTGCAAAGCCTACCTGAAGCGTCGCTGAAAATCTGTCGCTGCGAGTGTGCGCGATTTTGGCGCCGTTTAGAGGGGGCGGGTTTAAAACGCGATTTTCTCTAAGCTGTTCCAATCGAAAATGTTCAGCCTAGTTAATTATTAACGAAAAATCGCTGAAAGACCCCGTCGCAAAAGCTATTATTAGGTTTAAAGGCCTTGAATAATAGTTATAGTAGTTTAAAAATCAATCTCTAAACCCGCGACCGCCAGCAACCGCAGGGTCTCATAAAGCAAACCACAGAAGGTAGGCTGTATATTTTTACATTAAAAAGGGCTTCTAAAGATCCCTTTATACAAAGTTTAATATTGCGAGCAGCTCATTTTGGGCCCATTATATCCCGCAGTATTTTTCTCGGCATTTGAGGGCACAAATCTACCGCAATGTGAACGTTCTAAACCAGCGCGTTCACAGGAACCCACTGGAAAGCTGATTTAAATGGACATTTATTTACAGCAATTAAACACTAAATTCCTTCCATTTGGCCTATAAATTAATGTAAATGAGATTTAAAAATCATGTTTTATTGTGAATTATTTGTGAATATTATTTGGACATTTAGGCTATTTAAAAATGTTAATCATTTATTAAGAAATGGATAGATGTTTAGATCTAGTAATTGAAGTCTGAAATTAGCTACAATTAGGTAACTAACTAATTATATGCTTTAATTTCAGGTCATCCAAGTAAGATTATTTTATATTTGTTTCAGAATGCTTCAATCTATGATAACTGAAAATTTCATTCAGTTCTCTTAATTTTTAAGAAAGTTATGGGCTTTTGACTGTTCACGATCACAGCTTTTTTGTTATGTCCATAGAAAATCAATAGGGAACAAGATGCTAATTTCCCAGTATGAAAATGGCCATAACTTTTTAAATACTTGAGATATGAAAGTGAATTAGGTGTCAAATTAAACTTATTTTTATGCTTTATCTGGTGGGATAAATTACAGACTTGATTTTTAAAATCTCAAAATTTTGTAACATTGCTACAGTTTGGATTATGATCAATTGTCTGGATGGAACCCAATTGTAATCTGGGGACCTCCTGTACAGATATCTCCATTTCCATTTCATAATTGTATCCTTCAATTTATTTTGTCTCCTTGTTTTTGTTTTCCCTGTTGAAAACACTGAAATATTTTAAACAATTTTATCTTATGAATCTGAAAATAGTGGTGCTGAATTCAAAATTCTACGGAATCTTCAGTTCTATTTTTTCCTCTGTGTAAATTACTGCATTGGGCTATTGTGTAACTGGTGCACTGTCAGAAAATATAAAGGTATAGTTTGAATTTGTTTTCCAGCCATAAAACATTACTTAACAGGAGCACAGATTGTCTTTTAGTTGCAGGGGTCAGTGGAACTGATCTGACGCCTTCTCAATTTTTAATTCATTAAAATTATTATTTAGGCCAATGAAGATGCAGATGAGTTCTTTGTATTATAAAATTGATTACTCAAATTGCAGGTAAACTTTGGTAATACCTTTGGGTATTGTTAAATTTGGTATATGGTATAATTTCGTTGGTAAACAATGTGCCATATCATAAATATAACTTTTTCCTTTTTGTAGGGCAAAACAACAAATTTATATCCTGTATATACAAGTGAAACATGTACTACTGAACAGATGGACCAAACATTCAAAGATTTTCCTTTAAGTGCGGAGCTCCTCAACGACGTGCCTTTCACACTAGCTCCTCATATTCTAGCAATTCACGCTAGTTTTCAGGACCTCCCTGCCAGCTTGCTATTGTCGAAGAATGAAAACTTGGCACGTTTCGGATATGATTTTACTCTTGAAAATTCTGTACTTAATTCCTAAAAAATGAATGTTGCTATTTTGCATGAAGCACAGTGTTGTCCTTCAAGATATTGAAGTAAAATGTAATTGATGGATTCTTTATTTCTCTATTACTTTTCATGCGTTATGTTACTAGTATTGTACCTTTTTGTGTTCCATCTGGAAGTTTTCCAATGTTTCCATAAAAAAATAATTCTTGACGAAATTTAATGGTTTGCATTTCATGTGAAACTAACATGGCTACTCATGGGAAGGATTGAGAAATTGCGTCGTAAACGCTCAAAGATTAGATTCCTGGGTTGGTGTTGGGGAAGGGGAAAAAGAAGTGACCCTGCTGGTATCATCTATACTGTCAGGATCATGCTTTTATGTGCTGACTATGCCTTTGTATATCAGACCAGAAATTCTAGTCTCTACCAGTAGGGTGCCTCAGAGACTTCTCAGAGAAAAATAAAAATGTCCTTCTTTGCAAGGCTGCTTTCCTGACATGGACTTCCACCTCAAGTGCTTTGACATATAGAAAATTATGATTGCGTTGAGAGATGGGAAAGAGACCAGAATTAATAACTACATTGGTCACTGTCATTTACTAGAATATATTACATGCAGGTGTATAATGTTCATGTATAATTATTTTGCAACTTTTCATTTGATTGAATCCTTTTTGATTTGTCTGTTTGAGTGTTGTACACACTTACAGCAGTTGTGATAGATGTTAATTTTCAGTTTTTGAAAGAATACAAATGCTTTTATTATGGTTGAATGATATAATCATATTGCACAGCAGTGGAGTAATAATAAAGTATATCTATTGAAATAAAACGTTTCTGCTTTTTTACATGGTATTTATAATGTTATGTTCAACATATGCCCTTGGAGAGTTCATTTAACTGGAGGGGGACCAACATTCTGGCAGGCAGGTTTGCTAGTGCTACACGGGTGGGTTTCAACTAAATAGCGGGGGGGAGGGGTTGACAAATTGGAAGTATATGATGGGGTTAAAGTGAAAGAGAGTACAGGAAAAGTTACGAAAGACACCCAAATTAATGGTCTGGAAAGTTCAAGAAGGGATAAGAGAGTAAGGTCAGGTGAAATAGGAACCAGTGTGAGGGGAGGTGAATACCAGATTAAGTATTACATATGAATACGCGAAGTATAAGATATAAAGTGGATGAGCTTGGGGCTCAGTTAGAGATTAGCAGGAAAGATGTTGTGGGAATTACAGAGACATGGCTGCAAGAGGGTCGGCTGGGAACTGAATATTCAGGGTTATACATCGTATCGAAAAGACAGACAGGTGGGCAGAGGGAGTGGGGTAGCTCTGTTGGTAAGGAAAGAAATTCAGTCCTTTGCGAGGGTGACATAGAATCAGAAGATGTAGAGTCATTGTGGATAGAACTGAGAAATTGTAAGGGCAAAAATACCCAAATGGGAGCTATCTGCGGGCCCCCAAATATTAGCCTGGATATAGGGTGCAAGTTGAATCGGGAGTTAAAATTGGCATGTAACAAAGGTGATGCTACGGTGTTTATGGGAGAATTCAATATGTAGGTAGACTGGGAAAATCAGATTGGTACTGGACCCCAATAAAGGAGGTTTGTAGAGTGCCTCTGAGATGGATTCTTAGAACAGCTTGTACTGGAGCCAACCAGGGAGAAGGCAATTCTTGATTTAGTGTTGTGCAATAAATTGGATTTGATAAGGGAACTCAAGGTAAAGGAACCATTAGAAGGTAGTGACCATAATATGGTGTTTTAATCTGCAATTTGAGAGGGAGATGGTAAAATCAGAAGTGTCAGTATTGCAGTTGAACAAAGGGGTCTATGGAGCACGAGGGAGGAGCTGGCCAAAGTTGACTGGAAAGGGACCCTAGCAGGGATTACGATAGAACAGCAATGGCAGGAATTTCTGCGAATAATCCAGAAGATGCAGGATCATTTCATTCCAAAGAGGAGGAAAGATTCCAAGGGGAGTAAGAGGCAACTGTGGCTGACAAAGGAAGTTAAGGACAGTACAAAACTAAATGAGAAGACATTTAACATAGCAAAGATGAGCGGGAAGCCAGGGGTTTGGGGAACTTTTAAAGAACAAAAAAGGTAACTAAAAAGGCAATATTGGGAGAAAAGATGAAGTACAAAGGTAGGCTAGCGAAAAATATAGAGGAGAGTAAAAACTTCTTTAGGTATGTGAAAAGGAAAAGATTAGTCAAGACAAATGTGGGTCCCTTGAAGACAGGTGAATTGATTATGGGGAACATGGTAATGGCAGACGAGTTTAACAGATACTTTGGCTCTGCCTTCACTAAGGAAGACACAAGCAATCTCCCAGATGTACCAGGGGACAGAGGATCTAGGGTGACGGAGGAACTGAAGGAAATTCACGTTAGTCAGGAAATGGTGTTGGGTGGACTGAAGGCTGATAAATCCCCAGGGTCTGATGGTCTGCATCTCAGGGTACTCGGGGAGGTGGCTCTAGAAATCGTGGACCAATTGGTGATCATTTTCCAATATTCTATAGATACTGTTTCAGTTCCTGTGGATTGGAGGGTAGCTAATGTTATCCTACTTTTTAAGAGAGGAGGGAGAGAGAAAGCAGGGAATTATAGACCAGTCAGCCTGATGTGGGAAAGATGCTGAAGTCAATTATTAAAGATGTAATATCGGCGCATTTGGATAGCAGTAATAGGATCGGTCCAGTCAGCATGGATTTACTAAGGAGGAATCTTGCTTGACTAACCTTCTGGAATATTTTTGAGGATGTAACAAGTAAAATGGATAAGGGAGAGCCAGTGGTGTCGTGTATCTGGAGTTTCAAAAAGCCTTTGGTAAGGTCCCACACAGGAGATTAGTGGGTAAAATTAAAGCACATGGTTTTGGGGATAGGGTATAGACATGGAAAGAAAATTGGTTGGCAGACAGGAAACAAAGAATAGGAATTAACGGGTCCCTTTCAGAATGACAGGTAGTTTCCAGTGGGGTGCCGCAAGGTTCGGTGCTGGGACCGCAGCTATTTACACTATTAATGATTTAGATGAAGGAATTAAAAGTAACATTAGCAAATTTGCAGATGACACAAAGCTGGGTGGCAGTGTGAACTGTGAAGAGGATGCAAGATGACTTGGGTTGGTGAGTGGGCAGATGCATAGCAGATGCAGTATAATGTGGATAAATGTGAGGTTATCCACTTTGGTGGCAAGAACAAGGCAGATTATTATCTGAATGGTGTCAGATTAGGAAAAGGGGAAGAGCAACGAGTTCCGGGTGTCCTTGTCACTGAAAGTAAGCATGTAGGTACAGCAGGCAGTGAAGAAAGCTAATGGCATGTTGGCCTTCATAATGAGAGGATTTGAGGAATAGGAGCAGAGGTCCTTCGGCAATTGTACATGGCCCTGGTGAGACCACACCTGGAGTATTATGTGCAGTATTGGTCTCCTAATTTGAGGAAGGACATTCTTGCTATTGAGGGAGTGCAGCATAGGTTCACCAGGTTCATTCCCGGGATGAATACTGTCATATGATGAAAGAAAAACGACTGGGCTTGTATTCACTGGAATTTAAGATGAAAGGGGATCTTATAGAAATATAAAATTATTAAGGGATTGGACATGCTAGATGCAGGAAACATGTTCCCAATGTTGGGGGAGTCCCGAACCTGGGGCCACAGTTAAAGAATAAGAGGTAGGCCAATTAGAACTGAGATGAGGGAAAACCTTTTTACCCAGAGAGTTGTGAATTTGTGGAATTCTCTGCCCCAGAAGGCAGTGGAGGCCGATTCACCGGATGCATTCAAAAGAAATTTAGATAGAGCTTTTAGGGCTAGCAGAATCAAGGGATTATGGGGAGAAGGCAGGAACTGATTGGATGATCAGCCATGATCACATTGAATGGCGGTGCTTGCTCAAAGGACCAAATGGCCTACTCCTGCACCTATTTTCTATGTATATCTATTTTACAATACATTGTATATCTATTTTACTATACATTTAATGACTGAGGACAGAATCATTAGATGTATATGTGTAGTGGAATATAATCTTGTTTATGATGTACTGATGTTATTCAGCAGCAGTGATGCGCAGTAGTGGTCTGAATGTTGCTTGCTAACATTACAGAGTAGACTGGCACCTGGACATGCAATAAACTGCCAAACTCTTACGCCACCAGGAAAATGCATTTTAATGTAAGTAGGGTAACATTTTTTATACTTTCCGTTAAACATTCACTTCAAATCGAAGATTATCCATTTTGAGTATGAACCAATTTATGACACTGATGTTGAGAGTGCTAAATTATCCCTTTGGTATTGAAAATAATCTTAACAACTGTGGAGCCACATACCTTTTAAATGGACACAGATTATCAGTAAATAAAACCTAGTCAATACACTGACTTTGTTCTTCTCATTTAAATTTCTGCAAATGGATTGGATTTGAGGTATTGTAGTAGACATGGATAATTTTGCTTACCACTTTCGCTCAGTCCGCCTGGACCTACCTGTTCTCCCAGTTGCCAAACACTTTAACGACCCTTCCTATTCCCACACTGACCTTTGTTCTTGGCCTCCTCCATTGTCAGAGTGAGGCCAAATGCAAATTGGAGGGACAGCATCTCATATGCTGTTCCTCCAATTGATATGAGATGATATGAGCATCTCATATTTACTTGGGCAGCTTGCAACCCAGTGGCATGAATTTGATTTATTTAACCTCAAGTAATCCTTGCACCCCTCCCTCTCCCACTAAAGTCGTACCAGCTTCAAAGTCGTCCTGTTGAGTCTCATTGCCTGCAACTAATTCTCACCTAATAAACAGCTAACAATGGCCTGTTTTCTTTAGCATATTAACTTTTCATCCATTCGTTCTATATTTCTATACATCACCATTTATATCTCTCGTTTCCCTTTCCCCTGACTCTCAATCTGAAGACGGGTTTCAACTTGAAACGTCACCTATTCCATTTCTCCAGGGATGGTGTCTGACCCGCTGAGTTACTCCAGCTTTTTGTGTCTATCTTTACGTGCTGTACGATGTACATTGTACCCCTGGACACATTAATATGTGTCTCTCGCTAGGCAGGAACATCTGACTATCATCCTTTTATTATCTGGCTCCACTCAATATTTTCTGATCAGATACCATAATCTGCAGCCCTTTGTTGTCTCCACACATCACTTCCCAGTCTCCATGGCTATCTCCATCCTCCCTCACCCAGCTCCTTCTGTCCACAACGCCTCCTCGAGTGGATCCAAGTATCACTTGCCAGCCCCTGTCTCTGTTCCCTTCCTCATCTCTTTATACTAGCGATCTACCATTTACATTCTTAGTTCTGATGCAGTATCTCGACCTGAAATGTCGAGTATCCCTGTGCCTCTATAGCTGCTGCTGACCTGTCAAGTTCCTTCAGCAGCTTGTTCTTTTGCTCCAGATTCCAGCATCTGCAGTCTCGTGTCAACATTCATGCTCTTCCTCCTGATCATTTCTATTGATTGGGTTAATTTCCTTTCTTCCGATTAGAAAACCTATACAGTTATAAATATTTTTTTTAAATCTAGTTTATTTTTATGACTTAAGTCTTTTTGGGTAACGCTACTTTTAATTTTTTTAAAACAGGCATTCCTATTACTAACTGCACTGGGGTGAAAAATATCATTTTAGCACAGAGAAAATACAAACACGAAGTAGGAGCAGAATACGCTACTGGACCCTGCAAACCTACTAATATGATTGTATCCTTGTTGTTGCCTACCACCATGAATCTTTCACCACTTTGTTCCTCATTCATTTATCGAACTCTGGTTTAAAAACTCAAAGATTCTGCTTCTTCCAACAGTGCGAAAGACTTACAACCCTTGGTGAAAAAGAAAATTACCTCATCTGTCTTAAATGGGGGACACCTTAAAGCAGTGATCTCTAGTTCTAAATTCTTCCACAGAAGGGAACATCTTTCCACGTCCACCAGGTAAATGCTGCCAGTTTCTTGTACTTTCAATCAATTTATTTCTCACATCAAAAGGAGCTTTCAATAGGATTTGTCATTATTTGGAGATGGACTATAAAGTGTAAAGATTGATTATTTGAAGAATGTATGTATGGGGTGAATACATACTCAGAGATCTGACATTCAGCAATACCTGGCACAGAGTTGGAACCATGACTCAGTACCATTCTTGCCATGACTCGCTACCAATCAAACCTCACACTATAAATTTCCAACTTCATATTAAAGACATGCTTTAAAAAAAAAAAGAAGAAAATTGGTTTGCTTAAATGCACAGATAAGACTTCCCCTGAAAAATAATATTTCTTAAAACTGTTACAGGCAAAGGATGATAACCAGCATTAACCCGATAAATTATAGTAGAATATCTATGGAACCAAACAAGAGCCCAGACACCAGGTAAAGAGACAGACCTATGCACAATTAAGCCTTTCTTGGTAATCAGTCGTCTAGATAGCATTTAAGAAGCACTTGCTAAACAAAAATTATCTAAACAAAATATAAGCACGGATTCAGCAGAATGTTACCTGGACTTGCAGGCTTGAGTTAAAGGGATGGGCTGAGATTTTGTTTCCTTCGGAGCGTAGAAGGTTAAGGGGTACTGAAGTATACAAAATCATGAATTGCACAGATTAAGTGAGTGCTCTCAATCTTTTCCCTAAGGTAAAGGATTCTAAAACTAGAGGGCATAGAATAAGGTAAGTAGGGGAGAGATTTAAGAAAGACCTCAGAAGCAACATTTTCCCGCAGTAGTAATATTAATCTGAAATGAGCTGCCAGCAGAATCTTTCAAAGCGGATACAATTCCACCTTTCAAAAGACATTTGATCAGATATATAAAACGTGAAGGGTTTGGAGGAATATGGGCCAAATGCAGGCAAATGGGTCGAGCCAAGAATATCAACATTTCAGTGTGGATAAGTTGGGCTGTTCCTACATTGGAAAGCTCTGACCAAATAGATTATGGTTAATAACTTCACAAATTCCAGAAATATGAGGGGGCAATTCAGTGACAATGTCTCCGTGCTGAAGTAACACAGTGGGTCAGTCTGAAGGAATGTCCCAACCCGAAATGTCGCCTATCCATTCCATCATCAGATGCTGCCTGACTCGCCGAGATATTCCAAACATTGTTTTGTTCAAGATTCCAACATCTGCAATTCCTTGAATCTCCATGCACTTTATTAATGTGCTTCATTTAAATATTCAATTTACAGTGAACTGAATTAAGAGAAATGTTTAACTGTGTTTCGCTTTCCACATACATGGCCTGTCCTACTGAGTGTGCCAAGCATTTTGTTTTTATTTCAAATTTCCAGAATCTGCAGTTCTTTTGGTTTTCAATAGACAGAAGGAATATCTCACAGCAAGAGGATTATAAGCCTGAGGCTTTGACAACAAAGATAAGTTGAAAATAATAGAACCAGGAAGACAGGTATGTTAATCCTGGACTGTAATAACTTTTACACGGTGCTACATTTGGCCTTTCTCTGCCCATCAGAGGAACAGCTTAGTTAGGCAGATATAGAATCATTTTGAGTGGTAATTGTCCCTTTGCCTCCTCTGGGCTATTGGCTGACCTATTTTGATGATCAAAGATCTCTTCAGGAGCAATTAGAATTTTAGAAAGTGCTTGATAGTTTTTTTTTGTGGTTTCAAAAAGAAAAATGCTCAGAGAAGGAAATGTTAGCAAATTAACTGGACGGAGTGTGTTTCTTGTGATTTATTCCTGTTCATTCTGTTATATTGACAAATAATTGTATAGGTGACCCTTGTGTTACACGGAAGGTGCATTCCTGGAAAACAGGATGTTCTGTACTGCAGAGCCACGTCATCTATTTATTTTTTCCATATAAATTACACAGGATCAAATCTTATTCCGTATCTCAAATTTTTGGATAGTAATTTGTGAATTTAGCAAGGGCAAATTTCCATAACCGAAATGACAGTAATGCCAGGGTTGCCTGCAAGTAAGAATTCAGTCACAATTTGAATGAGTTTTCCCTAAAGATCTGTGGATGGTAACTCAAGAGACTGCAGCAGCTGGAATCTAGAAGAATGGTCTTGACCAGAAATGTCATATGTCCATTCCTTCTACAGATGCTGTCTGATCTGCTGAGTTTCTCAACTCATTTTTTCCCCCTAAAAATCTACTTTTGAGGTTTAGTTGCCTAAATTAAATTAGCAATACAAACATAAAAGCTTGTTGTGCCAATATCCAGATTCTAAGATTTGCCTATGCGGAGAACGGTGTACAGATGGTGCCACAACATATGGCTACAATGACAGAATAGTTTTGGTATGTTAAGCGACCTGTTAAATGCAAATCCATTAATGTATATTTAATCAGAAATAGATTTGATCTGCATAGCTGTTTGATCATTCAGTCTGATGAAGGGTCCCAAACAGATATGCCATCTGTCTATTTCCCTTCACAGATGCTGCCTGACCCGCTGAGTTCCTCCCGCAGTTTGTTTATAGTTGTTTTGTTCAGGCTGATTGCATGTGATTTAAATTGATGGTGTTTAATGATGAAACTATTCTCTCAATGACTTGTTTTGTTTGTGCAAATACCATTTTGATACTTTTGATCCTAATAAATGAAATTCCATAAGATAGCACAGTGGTCCTAGTGGCAAAAGGTTCCATCATTATGTTTCTACAGATTCACAGCGCCATATTTTGGCAACTTCTATTTTGAGATCCTATCTCAATGCAACCGTCCTTCAGTAGATATAAAAATAATATATTACATGTGCTATGGCATAGTTCTATTAGAAGTATCTCTTAGGCCATATGGAAACTCCTAAGCAGCACACACAGAAGTCTGTAAGTTCAATAGAATTTGTGAATTTTTGATAGTCTTATGCAAGGAAGTCATTATTATAGTAATACTGTGTTGTCATTATTAATCAAATTCAGTATTTTGCATCGTAAGTCAGATCTTGTACATTTCTGATAGCAGTATTGATTATACTGCTTTGCAAAACCTGAGAATAGAGTTTCCAGAAAGTTATATACTGCAACTTGGTTTCAGTTCAACTACAGGCTTTGTCCCATATATTATATTTCAGTATCTGAGAACTAAGACCCTACGGAAATGGTCCCTGACAAAACATTTAGGAGAGCAAAACAACAAAACCATGAAAGATTATCTCGGTAAACCCTACCACTATTTAGGTTACAGAAATTTGCATTTAGGGAATTCACAATTCACTTCCCAAATATTTGAGATACGGTATAAAATTTGCTCTCATGTATTTTGCAGATTTTTTTTTTTTTAAACTCATTTCTTGACACGTGCAGATGGCGCAGCTTGGATATGTTAATTTGTGGGATGCATGTGACAGTGGCAAACTAGAACTTACAACTAAATTATCTTTTATTGCATTTATCTTGTCCCTATGCTCTGAATATCCCCCCAGTCTGACATGTGATTTTTTGCACAAGATTGACATGGAGCCAGATTTGGATCATGGGATTTTTTAAATTCACATCCAAACAATAGGGTGGCACGGTGGCGCAGAGGTAGAGTTGCTGCCTTACAGCACCAGAGACGGGGTGGAAGATTGCAACCTTCACGTGGTCCGTCCTGTTTCGACTAATGCAATCAACTCGAAGTGGACAAACGGAAGATCAAATAGAACAAGTTGTCCAACAACTTTAGGCTGTGCACGCCACATGAAAGAAGAAGATGCACCAGAGACCAGAGTTTGATCCATGGAAGGAAGGGGAAGTACAACGGGATCTGGGGGTCCTGGAGGGAAAAGGGGAAGTACAACGGGATCTGGGGGTCCTTGTTCATCAGTGTGGCAATCAGAACTGTACACAATATGTTTCATATAAAATATTTCAAAAGCTTTACCGAAGCAACATTCATAATAAAAAAAGAGGATATCTGTGAAATAAATGTTCTGATTACTAGCACAGCAATATACATAAGTGGGTGAGTTATAATGAAAGCGGAACGAAAAAAAGCTTTTTGACAATTATTAACTGTACACATATACTTGACAATAATGAGAAGTCTCCCATTTCCCTTTTATCCCTCCTCTAATCCCTGGTTGTTGTTGGAATGACTTAACTCACATACAGTGATTGAGATCCAAAGACTTATTAGCAATACAGCATAGGTAACTTCATCTTAACACATAACTCTAGACTGGGGAAGAAAGGGAAAACAGGCTTTCTATTAAACCAGTGGGCGGAGCTACAGTATGACTCATAACATGAGTGGCACTGATCTACACTGGTCCTTTGTTCCAATATCTATCTATCCATCTATCTGATCTTGTGCTCTTTGCAAGATTTTTCTATTTGCGCAAAAACGGTAATGTGATTGCGCTCCAATTTTTCATTGCTTACTCACCGTTCTCCTGTGCTACGAGTGCAACAAGTTTTGTTCCGATCAATGGTATATTGTAAAAGTTATTAAGGTTTAAAAGTCGTAAAAAAACGCGCATGCGCAGATTGGTCTCCTCTCCTGTCAGTCAGGAAAGTGCATTAACGGGACAGCGACGCCCCTTCCTGGCACCATCACCGCACTGATTGGCTGCGTCCACCGTCAGGCCTGGACGGGATCCCAGGTGGTGGCCGAGCTGAGAGCTGGAGTCGTGCCCAAGCCCAGGGTGTACCAGCCCCTCGGGGGCCGCCCAGCTGCCGCCATCCTAGTGCACAACCTTCGCTTTCTGCTCTGCGGGCAACTCTGGCTCAGCCGCCCGCCAACCTTACCCCTCCCCGGCACAGCAAGCCCCGCTCAGTCAATTAATATGATAAGTTTTAATCTACAATTAATATAAGTTTTAATCTATAATTTGAGAGGGAGAAGGGTAAATCGGAGGTGGCAGTATTACAGTTGAACAAAGGGGACTAAGCCAAAGTTGACTGGAAAGATACCATAGCAGGGATGACAGTGGAACAACAATAACAGGTATTTCTGGCAATAATACAGAAGGTGCAGGATCAGTTCATTCCAAAGAGGAAGAAAGATTCCAACGGGAGTTAAGGGGTGACCGTGGCTGACAATGGAAGTCAGGGACAGTATAAAAATAAAAGAGAAGTACAAAAATAGCAAAGATGAGCGGGAAGCCAGAGGATTGGGTAATGTTTAAAGAGCAACAGAAGATAACTAAAAAGGCCACGGTGAAAAAAGATGTACGAAGGTAAGCTAGCCAAGAATATAAAGGAGGATAGTAAAAGCTTCTTTAGGTATGTAAAGAGGAAAAAATTAGTTAAGACCAAAGTTGGTCGTTAAAGACTGAAAAAGGTGAATTTATTATGGGGAACAAGGAAATGGCAGACGAGTTGAAAAGGTACTTTGGATCCGTCTTCACTAAGGAGAACACAAACAATCTTCCTGATGTACTTGTGGCCGGAGGATCTAGGGTGACAGAGGAACTGACTGAAATCCACATTAGGCAGGAAATGGTGTTTGGTTGACTGATGGGACTGAAGGCTGATAAATCCCCAGGGCCTGATGGTATGCATCCCAGGGTATTTAAGGAAATGGTTCCAGAAATCGTGGACACATTGGTGATCATTTTCCAATGTTCTATAGATTCAGGATCAGTTGTGGATTGGAGGGTAGCTAATGTTATCCCACTTTTTAAGAAAGGCGGGAAAGAGAAAACAGGGAATTATAGATCAGTTAGCCTGACGTCAGTGGTGGGGAAGATGCTGGAGTCAATTATAAAAGATGGGATAGCCGCACATTTGGATAGCAGTAACAGGATCGGTCCGAGTCAGCATGAATTTACGAAGGGAAAATCATGCTTGACTAATCTTCTGGCATTTTTTGAGGATGTAACTAGGAAAATGGACAAGGGAGAGCCAGTGGATGTAGTATACCTGGACTTTCAGAAAACATTTGATAAGGTCCCACATGGGAGATTGGTGAGCAAAATTAGGGCACATGGTATTGGGGGTAGAGTGCTGACATGGATAGAAAATTGGTTGGCAGACAGGAAACAAAGAGAAGGGATTAACGGGTCCCTTTCAGAATGGCAGGCAATGACTGGTAGGGTACCGCAAGGCTCGGTGCTGGGACCGCAGCTATTTACAATATACATCAATTATTTAGATGAAGGGACTTAGCAAATTTGCAGATGGCACAAAGCTGGGTGGCAGTGTGAACTGCGAGGAGGATGTTATGAGAATGCAGGGTGATTTGGACAGGTTGGGCGAGTGGGCAGATGCATGGCAGATGCAGTTTAATGTGGATAAATGTGAGGTTATCCACTTTGGTAGCAAAAACAGGAAGGCAGATTATTATCTAAATGGTGTCAAGTTGGGAAAAGGGAAGTACAACGGGATCTGGGGGTCCTTGTTCATCAGTCAATGAAAGTAAGCATGCAGGTACAGCAGGCAGTGAAGAAAGCGAATGGCATGTTGGCCTTCATAACAAGAGTAGTTGAGTATAGGAGCAAAGAGGTCCTGCAGTTGTACAGGACCCTAGTGAGACCATATCTGGAGTATTGTGTGCAGTTTTGGTCTCCAAATTTGAGGAAGGACATTCTTGCTATTGAGGGAGTGCAGCGTAGGTTCACAAGATTAATTCCGGGATGGCGGGACTGTCATATGCTGAGAGAATGGAGCGGCTGGGCTTGTATACTCTGGAGTTTAGAAGGATGATAGGGTATCTTATTGAAACATATAAGATTATTAAGGGTTTGGACACGCTAGAGGCAGGAAACATGTTCCTGATGTTGGGGGAGTCCAGAACCAGGGTCCACAGTTTAAGAATAAGGGGTAAGCCATTTAGAACAGAGATGAGGATACCCTTGTTTTTACACAGAGAGTAATGAGTCTGTGGAATTCTCTACCTCAGAGGGCGGTGGAAGCCGGTTTTCTGGATACTTTCAAGAGCTAGATAGGGCTCAAGATAGCGGAGTCAGGGGATATGGGGAGAAGGCAGGAACGGGTTACTGATTGTGGCTGATTAGCCATGATCACAATGAATGGCAATGCTAGCTTGAAGGGCCGAATGGCCTACTCCTACACCCATTGTCTATATGCTTTTCTGCCTTAATTTTTATGTTATTGTATGTTAAACTTTCAGTTATTATATATTTTCTCCTTTGGAATATAATGTCTGAATTTTAATTCCCACTGTGCCTCAATCCCAAATGAGACATAACTTTTCACTCCATCCCGATGAACGAAGAAATACAAAACATTGCAGATGCTAGAGTCGTGCAGATGGAGGAACTCAGCAGGTCAGGTGACATCTGTGGAGGGAATCGCAGTCAGCGTTTCAAGTCACAACTCTTCTTTAAAACTGATTGGAGTAGGGAGGAGAAGCCATAAAAGTGTGTTGGGAGTGGGATAAAACCTGGCAAGTGATATGTATATCGTCAGACTGAAGAAGCGTCTCAACCCGAAACATCACACATTCCTTCTCTCCAGAGATGCTGTTGCCCTGCTGAGTTACTCTAGCTTTTTGTGTCTATCTTCAGTTTAAACCAGCATCTGTAGTTCCTTCCTACACATGGAAACAATGGTGGACTGTCTGACCTGTCTTATTGGCTAGACTACATTCAAAACTTTCTGTAATTTGTTGCCATCTTGGACACTGCAGTTCTCAAACCAAGCTGTGATGCAACCTGTTAGTAAGCTTTCTATGATGCATCTGGAGAAATTGGTAAGAGTTGATGGTGATATGCCAAACTTTCTTAGTCTTCTGAGGAAGTAGGCAATGATGTGCTTATTTTGGCCATAGCTTGAACTTGATTGGCCCAAGATAGATTGCTGGTAATATTTATGCCTAGATATTTGCAGCTTCTGACCGGTTCCACCGTCATCATTATCATTGATTGGGACATGTGCTCCAATTGCTTCCTGAAATTAATAACTAGCTCCTTTGTCTTGCTGACTTTGTCTTGACATCATGTTACCAAGATTTCCATCTCCTTCCCGTACTACATCTCATCTTTGTTCAAGATCCGACCTACTACAGTGGCATCATCTGCATACTTGTAATGGAGTTAGAGAGAAATTAATTGCAGTTTGAACGTGTATAGGGATTATAGTAAAGGGCTGAGAAAGCATCCCTGTGGAGTACCAGTGTTGAGAATTATTGTGGAGGATGATTGTGGTCCATGGAATAGAGTCAAGGAACCAGTGGCAGACAGGAGGTGCTAACTCCTAGAGTTTGGAGATGAGTTTGGATGAGTTAATCATGTTGAAGGCAAAGCTATAGTCAATAAATAGTAGTCTTTAGTGTCCTTGTCCAGAGATGACGAGGTAGATGTGATAATAACGTTCAAGGGACTTTTAGATGGATGTGCATGAAATGGAGGGATATGGATTACGTGCAGGCAGATAAGAGATGGGCTTGGCATCTTGTTCACCACAGACATCGTGGGCTGAATGGTCTGTTCCTGTTCTGTACTGTTCTATATTCTCATACTGACATTTCTGTCTACCTTGGCTACCTCCTTTGCCAGAGTGAAAGCACAAACAAACTGGTTACAGGACCTCATATTGCTTGGGTTGCTTATCAACATTGAATCCTCCAATTTAAAGTAATATTTTTCCTCTCCGCACACATTTCTCCCACCATCTACTACCCCTCACAGGCACATGTTCCCTTCCCTACACTTATCTCTCACCAAGTCTCCCATTTCCTTTTTACTCCCCATATTTCCCTCTTCCCCATCCCCTTCGAATCATATCCCTCTCCAGCTTTACATTTAATTGCTCCTCTTCTGTCACTCTTTTGTTTTATTTTCATATCTAGCCATTGTCACTTCCCCCAGCTGCCTATCACCCTATTCACCTGTATCCACCTTTCTTTCACTTGCCAGGCTTTGTCCCACCCCCCACGTCTTTTCTATGTTTCCCTCCACTCCTCCAGTCAGTCTGAAGGGTCCCAAACCAGAAATTAGTCTGCCCTCCACATATGTCACCCAACCTGCTGAGTTGCTTCTCCAGGTGAAAAAGGACTGGGGTATCTGCATAACCCTTTTGTTTAAATTGGTAATGGTCATGTGTTTCTTTTAAGGCCTTGCTGCTGCAAAATTCTGCAATGCTCAAGGTCCAAGATGGTATTTACATTTTTAAAGGTCTAAAATTAAATCCTTCCTTAGAATATTCTACCTTTACAGGGAGTGTGCAGTAATTCCCGACTTCTGGAAGCAAAGCAGTACACATTCTACGTGATACATTCATAGCGCCAAAGTAAAGTTGGTCAAACTCTTCAAGTTCTTAGGAATAAGTATCACCAGCAATTTGTCCTGGACAAGCCACATCAAAGCTATGGCCAAGAAAGCACACCAATGCCTCTATTAACTTAGACGGCTTAGGAAGTTCAACAGGTTCCCAACAACCTTCACCAACTTCTACAGATGCGCTGTAGAAATCATCTAATCGGGAGTTATGGATGTAGCCCAGACCATCAGGCAAATCTACCTTCCCTCCAAGATCTCCATCTGCACTTAATGCTGCCTCGGCAAGGCCACCAGCCTAATCAAGGACTAATCTCACACTGGACACTCCCTCTTCCCTCCTCTCCCATCAGGTAAGAGGTACAGAATGTGAAAACAGATACCTCCAGATGAAGTAGGGTTTCGGCCCGAAACGTTGCCTATTTCCTTCGCTCCATAGATGCTGCTGCACCCGCCGAGTTTCTCCAGCATTTTTGTCTACCTCCAGATTCAGGGGCAATTTCTTCCTAGCTGCTATCAGGCAATAGAATTGTCCTCTCACCAGCTAGAGTACGGGCCTGACCTCCCATCTATCTCATTGGAGACCTTTGAACTATCTTTAATTAGACTTTATGTTGCACTAAACATGATACCCTTTATCCTGTATCTGTACACTGTGGATGGCTTGAATGTAATAATGTAGTCTTTTTGTTGACTAGATAGCATGCAACAAAAAACTTTTCACTGTACCTTGGTACACGTGACAATAATAAAAACTAAACTAAAATGGTTATCCTGTGAGGACTGCTTGGGAACAAACTAGTCAGGATATTACCTGTCAGGTTGGGACATGGCTGCATGTAGAGTGGGACAGAGAGGAGGTTGGAGAGTATATATTCAAGCTAGATTTCAAGTTGTATTTGTCAAATTTCACAACTGCAATACTTTGGGAATTACATATTGCACAATGAAAACACAACTGCACAGCAAATACAAGGGTTGGTATATTGGCAATGGTAGAATTCCTCCCCACAGTGATGTGCTCAAGTTGGTGCACCATCTCCAGAAAAGCGTACACAACGAGAAACAGTGGTAGTAGGCCATGCGCCCCCTCGATCTTCTACCGCGACATTTGCTTGATCACCCCTCTCCCTATACCGTGATTCCTATAATATAACCATATAACAATTACAGCACGGAAACAGGCCATCTCGACCCTTCTAGTCCGTGCCGACTAGATATCCATAAATCGAGACTTCTGCTTGAAATTGTTCTCACGTCCCACTGGCAGATTGGACGGCCGACGTCATTCATCTATTCAATTGAAATTGGATTCTACTCCGGCCTTCAATTACAAATGAAGAAGTACACAGCATTAAATGTACAATTATGCTTGAGAAAAACCCGTTCACTTTTCCATTTGATCCTGTCCGATCTCACCCATTACAATTTTTAGGAATATTATATTTTAAACTGGCTGGTTCTGAAATCCTAAATGTCAGCAAGCAGAGGGTCTGGAGAAGGAGGCACGCTTCAATTATGCGCCTCGCCATTTTTGAGAAAGCATGGTCAACATCTGTTGCGGCTTCACTTTCGTGATTTGAAAAGGACTATCGCGATATCCTAAAAAAAAATACAACTCAAGCGGAACAATAACACACAATTTCACAGCTAGGTCTATCGAGACGTATGCACAAATGCAAGGGCTCGTTCTCAGCTGGATTAATAGCAACTGACAGGTCTACCGAAAAAGTTAACTTATTTCAACATCAACAGAGCAAAATTATAATGCAAGACAAACGGGTAAAAGATGCAAATATCCCTGCGATCAGCTGAAATACAACCAATGAGTAAAAAGAGCCCCAGCAGCAGACAAACCTTGGGCTGAAAGGACAGGTTGAGTTTAGATGCCAATCACGAGATCGCGCACTCCGGGCCCTGGACGGGGCAGACGATTGAATGAAGGAAGCGTCAGTCAAACGGCACCCCTTTGGAAAGCCCAGTAATGTTGTTCGAATAGCAAATGGAAGGGGAGGGTCTAGAGTTACGGCCTCCTGGCTGGAGGACGAGGCTGACAATTATTGCAGGAAGGAGGCGCGGCAGCGCGCAAGTAGCTAATCGGGTGAGGAGAGCAGAACGTGGAGCAGCCCATCCTTTTTCGCCACGATAGGATAATGTCAATGTCAATCCTACCCAGCTCTGTTCTGTTGGAGAAGGATGGTGCGAGTCCAGGTTGTATCTGGGGTTCTAATTGGCGTGGACGCTGTCAGTCACTCCTCCCGGGCTGCGGCTGGCTTGTCGTTTCTTTGGAGCTAGGTTGAGGACAGCAACGCGAATGAGTGAGAAGTGGATTAACTGGAGTCACTTTAACAAGCAGCAGCCCGGAACGGGACCGATTCAAGCAATAGGGTGGTCAAACACTTCCTAAAACAACACCGTTCGGGGCAGCAAGCAGCAGTAACAAATATTCTAGAGCATCCAGCGTACGCAGAGTGAAGATATTACGGCATTGAAAAAAAACAATAATTTGTATAATCATTTTAGAGAACTATCCTGTATTAAAGGATCTCGCCATGTCGTCCTCACAACCAGCGTCTCAACGAGTGCGGCGCAATGGATCGCCTACTTCGAACCGCCTGCAGCCCATTAGGGCCACGGTGCCCTTCCAGCTGAGACAAGGCAATAACAGCCCGACCCGCTCCTCCTCCTCCTCGTGTGCCGGCGGCAGCAACAATAACTCACCGGCGGCGGCCGCGGCGGCTTCTTCAGCATCAACAACCATCCCGACCTCAACAGCAGCCACATCCACAAGCTCCAACGGACAGAAACTTTCCCCAACGTCGTCGCCCACCTCTTCGCTTTGGGCTCCGTCTGCAGCTGTCGTCGCCGCCGACGGCCGCATGAGGCACAGACGGTCTCCTGACAGTAGGAGCTCACCTGAGAGAAGGAGCCCCAGCTCTCCTGTTTATAAAGGTACTGTGGAAAGCCAGATACACTGTCATACTATCTCAGTTAAATGAACGGATTAGAGCAATGTTATTATCTGAAATATTATTTTTCCTTCAAATCTGCTTACGGATATTGGTTTTGAGGGTTTATTTCCTAGTATATTTTAGTGCAACTATGTGGAGAAGAAACGCATTGAAAATATAAAAGGGTAATAGGAATATTCTTATAGTTAATTAGTAAAAGTAGACAAATAAATATCATGCAACCGATTGCAAAGGTGCATAAGAACATTCCAACTACTGCACTCGGCATTGTTTCAAACGTAAGAAATCGCAATTACGTGTGTTTTCTCCAAGAAGAGAGTAGAGGAAGATAGCTGCAGGGGTTGGCTGTGTTTATGTTGACACAGAAATTGATTTAAACGGCATTTTACGGGATTCCGCGTCTGTTTTCACAAACGGGGCATAATCCCAGAAGGATTTTTTTCTGGGATCCAGTCTACTACATTGTGTCAATTTTTCAGATTATCTATATCTGAAAGAAGAGTACATTGGGAATGGCGGTAAAGGATATTTTATCTTTTATTAACTCGCAAGGAAGATATAAAGTAAGCTTTGGTTATCTGCATTGTGTAAACAGAGGTGTAGGAAGCAATTTTGCAAGCATTTTCCACTTAGTAAAATACCATTCGCAGCATTTTCAAGGATGTTGCCTTGCAATAATCCGAAGGGTAATTTGTAGCATGTTACCATTTCTCCAAATATTTTGTTGTTAATCCACATTTCAAATTCCATTTTCGCCCTCAAGTTCAGAAACGTTAATATGAAGCAAAAGTCAAATTGAAGAAACACTGCATCACTGGGGAGGAACCAAATAGACTGCCTCAGATATTCTGATTGCTTTTATAAAGGCCAGTGTTATAGTCCTTGATTCCACTAAAGAAAGCTTTACACCAAAGAGCAACATGATTAGATGATATTTTAAGAGGCTAAACAAAGACTATTTTATATAAAATATGACGAGGCAATTATAAATGTTGAGATGTACATCATTACTAGGAAGTACATGATAAGCATATACTTGTTAAATGTGTTACAAACGTAAATGGCTACTATACGACGTTTTTGTATGTAGGACGTGTAATAGGATAGTGTATTTAAAAATATATCCTCAATGGTTTTCTTCTTGTATCTAATTATTATGTGCGCAACCCATCCTGCAAGACTTGATTATTATCCCGTTTGATCGTATTTACTTTGACCGCCAGATTAAAATGTCACCTTTTCCCACTTACGTTTCTCGATTACGAGACAACTGCGGTAATGGACCCAACGTACAATTACTGAGATTTTGGCTTCGTATGTTACCTATTCCAACAAGATCACGCTTAGAAACTGGAGGGGGAGAGGGAGGGAGGGGGGGAAGGGGAGAGGGAGGGGGGGCTGTTGACGAAGAAAAACATGAATGAAATTAAAATTGTAGTTGTAACTCTACGTGTTTCAGAATCCGTTCCAAATCCTATGTTAATAATTCAATCTTTCCCAATCTATTCACTTAAACCGAGGGATTGTTTATAAACTATAATTTGAGAAGCAGTTTCTAATCCGATTATAATAATTTACAGCCTTTCCAATCTATTCACTTGAGATGGGGGGGGATATTTTTTTAAGGAACGATAATGACATTCAGTGCTGGAGAAAGGGCTGCTTTATGCAGAGCTGCCGAATGCACTTGGCATTCAGACAGTAACACATGGACGAAGGGATTGTGGTATTTTAATTCATTCAGGGGCCGTAGCAAAGGGCAATACGGAGCCTCGGCAAAAGCATGGGTACATCCAAATTACATAAAATCCAAGCAGAATTTATTCAGGAAAAAAACAATTATGAATGACCTGCATTTTAATTAAAATATGATTCCCGCCCCCCTCCCTCCCACCCCCCCCCCCCCCCCCCCCCCCACCGTCTGTCAGATTAAGCGATTTAACACAAAATCGGTGTTATTCACATTTGCTGTTTACAAAATGTGTTTGTTGCCTGACGTGGCCATTGCATTAGTTGGTCCTGATCTCTCGATGCTTTTTTTCCAATGTGCAGAGAGGTCATGCATATAATTCCATAGCACCCCCTTCCCCCCCAAAAAAACTCCCAAACACGTTGAGTTACAGTTGCATCAGATTTCTTCTACAATTTATTTGTGCTTATTAAGTGTTTAAAAAAAACCAAAACAAGTTGGTGCATTTAAAGTAAAACACCTTTACACGGAGCGACATGTGTACGATTGTCTTGTGGTCTCGTCGCTTCCCTGGGCTGCAAATCTTTTCATTGATGACAAGGTATTTTTTAACAAAAGCAAATGTAAGATGTTATTTTCTCTCTCGAGCTCCAACTAGCTGTCATGCTTGGCGTCTGGACACGTTGATGTGAGTCCGGGAGTTGGGATGGTGGATGGGGCTCTTTATGTGTGAATTGGCGGCTATTAATCGGTGGGTTATTTTTCCAGAAAGCACTTTAACAATTGCAAATAACTTAGAAAGAGTTGGACTAAAGGATTCAGGTATATTAGGTGGGGCATTTTGGCGGTATTAGCCCTCCCAGAGTTCTATGTATGTGAATTAAAGATAAAACAATCTGTTGTTAAACAGTAAACATGTTAGGAAGATCAAATTTTAATCAGTTTAGGTTTGGAAAATCATGCCTTTCCAGAGAATGTCAGTAATCCCAAGGCATTCTTTAAAGGAACATTGTATTTCCTCCAATAGCTCCATTCAATTTCTGGGGGATGGATGGGGTGTAATTCCAGATACTATTTCATCCGATAGGTCTCTGAGATTCTTTGTCTGGGATTGGATTAGAGACTACGATTTTAGAATCATGTTTGAAAGACTACTTAAAGTAAACACTTGAGAATCTGAATGTGTGTTTTAAAATATTTAAATCAACAGTGTTAAATCAAAATCTACGGTGGTTTTTTTTTAGCAATTAAGTCAGATTTTTTTTAAGGAATCACATTTTTTGGCAAGATGGAGGTGTTAGAATGTTTAAAAATCAAAAACTATTATTGACAGTACAATCAAGATCTGGACTTGTAAGCTATTTCTAGCAACCATTGTGTAGAGTATGATGAACATCTTATTCCATTTTGGTTGTTGTATTTTTGGTTTCATTTTTATAAACAAATATACTTCCAGTGTGTTTGTCAGGTCGTAGCATTACTGAAGCAATTTCCACTGCTTTGTAACCATAAAAGACTCTTGTTGAAATCAATTTTTATTGTTAGGGCCATTGAAATTTATAATATTACAGTAGGCCCAAGCTATCTTTGCCAGCTCTCTGTGCAATCCAGGCTAATCCCCATTCTCTTAGTCTTGTGGTGTTTTCAATATTCATTAGACTTTTCCCTTCTGCAGTTATCTTTGGCTGGTATCGTAATCTCCAACAAATATTCATTTAAATAAACTTCTAACCCTTCTCATTACAACCTCCCACCCAGCAAAAAAAAACTTAAAGAGATAGCAAGACCTTGAAAAGCGTATGACCTAGATACTATTTGGCTCAAAGTTTATATTTTGAGAAGTGGTCATTATTTAGGCCTATTTTCCATCTGCATACCAAAGCTTGGGGGATGACCGGACTGAGGTATATAAAATGTCAATAACAGCAGAATTTCGGGGAAAAATCATCAAGCTAAGCACCAACAAGCTATTTTGTTTAAATAAAAAAGGATTTATGCAAATGAGTACTTGATAGTCAATATGGACTCAATGCATCAATGTGCCTGTTTCTGTGCAGTGTTCTCTGATTCTATATATCCTTCATCAATATAAAGTCTTTAAAACCATTGAATAAAATGGATAGAGGTATATTATTTAATTAGTTTGGGAAATACAGAGCATGAAAATAATCTGAAAATTAGAGGCATAGGTTGGGTAGACAGTCAGGACCAATTTCCCAGTGGACATGTAAAGACTAGAGGGCATAATTTTAAGGTGAGATGTACGGGCCAAGATTTGTTTTGCACGGAGCGATGGGTGCCTGTAATGTGCTGCCAATGAGAGTCGTGGAGGAAGATACGATCATGGCATTTAAAATACTTTTACATAGGCACATAGTGGAGCAGTGATTAGAGGGATATGGATCATGTGCAGGCAGATTAGATCAGTTTAACTTGCTGCCATGTTTGGCATGGACATTGTGGGCCAAAGGGCCTGTCCCAAGCTGAACTGCTCTGTTTTAATACAACAAGGTCAAATAGAAGTAATTCATTATGCAGATGTAGTGGAAATTTGGAACTTGGGTACAAAAATATGAAAAATGCATGGAGGGAGAACCCCCCCCCAATGTCAGAGAAAATATTAAATGGAAAGGTAACTGAAGGATATGGATGAATAGGGCCACCTAGGGGTGAATCAGCATATTTCCTTAAGTGAAAGTTCTGGAGCTTACGAGTTTGGAAAAATAATTGACCTTTAATTCATTCAAGGTCATTCTGCTATTCCAATCGATCATGAGTGATCTGTAATTGTGAATCCTGTATCTGTTGACTTTTATTAAGAATGTGATCAAAAGTCATTTGTGGCATGAATGTCATGGGATGTAGATCGTGTAAATTGGTTCATGCCTACTTTTGATCAGATCGAATGTTAGAAACTACTTGGTTAAAATGCCTGCTTCTGTTGCTTTGCAACTGTATTCTCATCCCTGTTTTTCTCTCAAAATTATCTATTCACACATCCATTTAAACCATGCTTAGCACCAAATTGCCCATTCAAATGCATTTCCTCAAAAAAAGGTAGGTATGTTGAGACCTATAAATTATATTGGTGAACAGTTTTAACAATTTTGCAGTTGAAATGCTTATTGTTTTACCATATTGGACTGCACCTTGATCATGGATATTTTGACATTGTAACATGCATGGTATATCAAAGCCAGGTTTGGTTCATTGGTTATTATATGTGCAATTTAAAAAATATATGCTAGAATTGAATATGACAGCTGTGTATCGTTGCCAGCTCTTTACATTTTCTGTGTTCTTCACTGTAGTGCCTATCGGTGCATTATTATTTATGCACTTAGTGCTAAACAGATTGTTTTCTACACTTCAGTAGGTTTTTAAAAAATCTTTCATTTTGCCCAATTTGATGCTGCTCCTTGTAAATTCATTCCATGGGTATGATTATTCAGATCAATGGCCTTCTTCTCAAAGCACTTTTACAAATTCTTGGTATTAGTGCCAATTAAACTAAAATCTGAATTGGCTAAGGATTCATTGCTCTAGGTTAGAGCCATTGTGAAAGACTGTAAACAGGTCAATTTATAATATCACAGGTAGTGCTAGGTAAATTAACCTTCCCTCTGAGATCTCAGTGCAGAATGGCATTGCGTATAAATAACAAACGGTGAAGAAGTAGTTTCTCAAGTATCCTCTTCCTTCACTGTTAGAAAGTCCACTTTAGGCAGGAACGTTTTTGAGTCCTTTGTTTTTTTTTCCCCCCCATTGGTAACCAGGATGAAATAATTCCTTGCATTTGGTGTTCCATGTAATGCAGCTGCCCATGTGAATTCTGCAAACTGAGTTGGGCATCAACCAAGTATTTTAAATCACTTTTATAAACCAGGGAACACGGAAACTTTCACAAAGGAGAAAAAGAGTTGTAATTTCAGGTTGAAGACCATGATGTATCAGCATTCTTGGTTTTTATTTCCGATTTTCAATATCTGCAGTTTTTTGATTAGCTTTTGAATCATCACCACCACCACCTGGCTGGATATTAATCATATCAGTTTTTGACTCATCCAGATTTCATATAGTTTCAGCCCGTTAAGCATTGAAAACAATTAATTTAAATTGAGTTTGATTTTTGCATTATAGCTGGCATGATGGCATTTTCCACAACATGAAATTTCCACTAACTTTTTTGTGTAGATATTTAAATTTGATGTATGGACTTAGAAATACAAAATAGCAGTCAATCTGTTTGATATATAATGTTTGACTATTAATTGAATTTTCATTTAAAAAAAGTCCTCTAATTGTATTGCTGAGTTTTGACTAATGTATACTTCTGATTCCAGTCTTGGCTAATGTTCAAACTATGAATTTCTCTGGGGATGTTTATGACTGTGTGGAAGAAATATTACATTATTTTTGTGTGGGATGGTAATTTTTCCATTTTGCCAGCAAAGGGATGGGACTGATGCATCTTCAGATTTCTATAAATATGACTACTGCGTTCTTTTCATTATTGGGGCTATTGACCAGCGAAGAAATCATTCAAGTTCTGCTTTGGGAGAAAACATTTCAGTGACCTTTTCTGATCGCTTTGTTTTTTTTCCAAAAGAGTGAATGGCAGCCAATCTTATTTCACTGCCTTTACCTTCAGGCTCTTGGGTTGCGGTGCAAGAATAGCTTAGAATAATGTTTTATATTTGTTCTATAATACTTTTAAATTCTATCAGTCAATTTCCCATATTACTGAGATAATTGGTAACCAAATCTCCAACCTGCAGTTTACTGCATGGAAACGTGTGAATGTCGACCCATTTCACTCCCCACACGGGAATATAGTAGTACAGCATCAATGTAACGTGTGACTTTTTTTAATAGTCTGAAATGATCTCAAGCTTTGTCTGAATGTGCTGCCCAGTTGTTTGATCCTTATTCCTTATTAGAAGACTGTTCCATGGCAAAGCGCACTGGAGCTCAATGCACCACATGGGTTTTGCTGCTTTGTTTTTCTTTGTGCAATGATCTTCAGCCATGTGTAAATGTGCTGCCCTGCCGTGTGAGACCTGCTGCTTGCAGTGTCACAAGCACTAACATGATGGAAGTAATGTCAATACTGTATCTACTGTGGATGCTAACGGTGTAATCCTCAAAGCTTATATCCATTAACATCTGAATAATGGTTGCTGGGGGCACGGGGACAAACTAAGTGATGAGCGTTCTCCAGTTGCAGTGTTATCAGTCACTCTGCCTTGGTTAAAATGATTTAGTCCACAATTTTCTTTTGCAGTATCTCCATTATGTTGGGCATTATTGATTTAAAATTTTCCCTGAAGTTTTGTGACTTTATGTCAGTGATTTGCCCAGACTATTATGGCAATTTTTGCATAGCTCATTGGAAGATGGAGCTGTGGTGCATTTCTGTTAGCAGAGGTTACCATCACTAGTTATTGCTGTATAGACACACTGAATGATCCATACAGCAATTAGCCACATGAACTAATTAAAAAAGCTACTGGGGGCTCCTTTGAAAGTTTGTGCCCGTCATTCCCATTGAATGGAAAGCATAGCCTCATTAATTCATGTCAACCTGCCCGAACAATTTTTTCCTGTAGTACATTGGAGATGTAATCTTATGTAGAAGCCTGGAAACTAAAACCTTTTATCAATAACTGTTCTGGTTGATTAATTGAATAATCATTGTGTAGTGCCATTAATTCATATTTGCATTGCCCATTCAAAGTACCAATGTACTCTTGAGTCTTTTTGAAGGGATCTATGTTCATAAATATCAAACCAAGAAAGTTTTCTTTTCAATTGCTGAACAATGACATTAGAGCCATAAAAGCAGATCTATTGTCATTGCTGAATTTAGATTTTTTTTTAATATAAAGAACCAACTTAGGCAGAAGGATAATTTGTTGTGTTTTTGTTTTGAAGCCCAATAGTTGGACTAGCATTTACAATTTTCAATTATAAACGCTCTAGTTAGACTGATGCAGATCTGAGGATGGAGCAAAGACCTGCACGACACACATCCTCTTTTGTAATAGAGTATCAAGTGTTACCTGTTGTGGAATGGCTGAGGATTATGTGGAAGCTCCTCTTGATCAAAGAGAGAGGTTGAAATTATTCAGGACATTCAATTAGGAGGGTTATCTTATGATATACATGGAAGTCCAGGATAGCTAGCTAAATGTCACCACTGCCATTTATCTGGCGTCATCTAAACAAAAAGTGGTCCATATGTCCATGGAGGAAAATGTGCAGGAAACTATTTAAAATAAGGTTGCACTGCACATATAGTGATGCAGTCTTGAGGTATGAAATGGTAACTGCAAACGACGTGAATGCTCATAAACACATTTAATATTGTTTTTGTTAAAGCCTACATTTTCTAATTTTCTGTGTATGCATTGAATATTTTTCAAAACATTTCGGCATTTATTATGTTTTTGTTAGTGATTATTTTGAACATCATAAGAGCTGTGTAATATTTACAACCCCTTTCGTTTTTCACAGCTGAAAGGTCCAAATCGCAACAGATGAGAACTTCAAATACTATTCGACGCACCTCATCTCTAGACACCATAACAGGACCGTATCTCACAGGGCAGTGGCCACGTGATCCCCATGTGCATTACCCATCATCCATGAAAGATAAATCAACACAGGTAAAAGTAAAACTATGAATCAGGTTTATATTGCAACATACTTTGATATGCAATTTTGTGTTCCTGGACAGTGCATGACCAACATTTGTCATCCTTGTAAAATGTGCGTTTGGTCCATTTGTTTATAAATTGTCCTTTATCTGGTTCTTGCTTCTGTACAGGTGAAGGATGTACTTTGTTGTGGGCAAATGTTATAGCCAAAGAAACAATTATTGTTATATTGTAAGGTCTGAGTTAACTGGAGATTTTGTGTCACAGGGATGTCAAACAGCTTTGCTTTTGAGAAACCAGGAACTGCAGATGCTGGTTTACAACAAAAAAAAAGACACAGTGCTGGAGTAACACAGCAGATCAGACAGCATCTCTGGATAACATGGATAGGTGACGTTTTGGGTCGGGACCCATTTTTTTGTGATCAGTTTTATTATGCAGCTGAATATGGCCTAGGTCTTGTTTGAAATTTTAAACTTGCAAATTGTTTTTCAACTGTATGTGTATATTTTGCTGCTTTTTGAAGCAGGTTTGACACGTGTACCACATTTTCATGGTGGCCCATTACCAACATTAATCTTTCTGTTTTTATAGTTCTTACACTTTGCATGTCAAGAGTCCAATCTGATACGTTGTTGGAGTGTCCATGAATACTTTCAGTGACTTATTTACTCTAGTTTATTGCTGAGTAGTATAGTCCTTATTTAGTCTTTGCAGTAGAGGTGCTAGCAGCAGTATGCCTTGTGAGATTCAGTGTGACAGAGATGGCAGGTTAGTTTGGATGAAAGGGTTGAAACCCATAGCAGGTGGCTGCAGTAATGAAGTGTTACGATAGGTCAACAAAGGTGGATATACCGTTAAAGCTTACTTTTGTGCTAAGTGAACAAATATTTTGTGGCCATAAATATGTGACAAATGCTCACCATAACTCTGTGTGCTGGAAGGGCCACTAATCAGTCAATGACCCATTTGTATTTTATCCTGGGCATCAACCCAGGAATATAGCAGATGACCTGTTGCAGGCAAAATCTAGCCATGTCAAATAATATCGTTAACATAGTAGCAGTGGCATAGCATGGCAATAGTGACTTCTGCAGAGGTGCTTGTTTTCTTACTCTAGTGAGACTCTGAGGTTCAATACTGATGGAAGCCAACCTTGCCAAAATCAGTTGTGCCCGTTACTGAATAGCCTTCCTCCAGGGCTAGACTGAAATTTTGATCTGCCCCACACAAGAATAATTAAGTTATCTTACTGCAGTTATTCTTGTGGGTAGATCATATCTAAAACATCAACGATTCTGCCAGTTCGGGTTGTGCCAAAGTTTGTGGACTGTAGGTTTAGATTAATTACCGCGAAATATCTGCTTTTTAAAAAAAAAAGTAATCTGTGCTTTTGAAATAAAGAATGTCCCGATCCAACTTCTGTAGTGTATGCACTGAGATTGATTTTTTGATACTGAAGGTAGGATGTCCCCTCCAGCCCATTGGATTTCTGCTATCTTTGACCCATGTAAAAGTCAATGCCTGCAGCAGCTGGTAAACAATGTTTGGATTCCAGAATTGGATCAAACAAAAGAACACTATGTCATTATCACATCTATCATATGTATTTATGATGTTGATGATGTTTCAGTGGGATTGCAACCAAACTTGACAAATTGAAGATCTTAAATCCCTTGAATTGGATTTCTGCTTGGTTGCAGGTGAGAACCTCCAAGTATCCAGATTGCAAAAGGAGCAATTTGTTCTGACAATCCCATTTGCGAAGAACAGTTCTGTTAAGAGATTGATGTCAAAGCTATTTAGGAATTTTCCATTATGCTTGAATGCATTTAAACAAATGCATTAAAGGTAACTCTGAAAGTATTAAATTAGATTAGTTTTGCAATACCTCTGAAGTTGTGTTTTCCTTGCATGAATACCTACCTAAAGTTTTTTTTTTTTAAATGTTGTATGACATATTGTGAACCAGACTGCTTTGAGCAGTGTTTTTTCTCCATCGTTTGAAACAACGTGATATGAACTTGTAGATGATTTATGTTAACATAAATCTTGTTTCGTTAAATTTATTATATTGTCTAAATTGAAAAAGGGGATTTCTGGTTGAATATATGACAACATCCTTTCATTTCTGGGGACTAGGTTTGAACCTAATGTCGGTTGGTAAATTGAAAGCTAAATCTCTCTGATTCCAAGGCTCATTTGGCAATGGTATGATTGTTGTGGTTGGTGTTACAGTCCGCATTCAGGAAGACTTGCATTGGTACAGATGTGCAGTTTATAAGGTGGATTTGTGGAAATGTAATTTGTGCCTGCGCCATGGAGAATTACGTGCATAGAAAATGGATCATGTGCCTCCATGATTTTGAGTGGAACATGAAGCAATTTCTGTGAAAATAGAGGCAACTGAGCTTGAGTGTGGTTTGCAGAGTCCATCATTTCCATTCCAGCTCCCACAAATGTGTGGTGTGTTGAGAGCCCTGGATATGCAAACAACATGGGTCTAGATGCCATTACTGAGATTTTTAATGGTACACATATGATCAATGTTGTTCATGGGCCACATGGAGAAACACCTATCGAGACACAGAAAGCTGGAGTAACTCAATGGGATTCAAGATTGGATTTGCATGATTTAAAATTGATCTCACTGATTAGCTTCCAGGTCCAATATTGGAACAGATTAGAAAGAATCCATCAAGGGTTTACTGTCCTCTCAAAGCCCCCTTTTTCCAATCATTGACAGTGTTTGCCATTGGGTAATGGTGAAGTTCATCATCGATTTCCATGATCATCGATAGATGAGAGGTGGCTCCCAAGATAATGGGAACATGCGCCACCTCCTAACATCTTTTTTGTAGACCTTTCCTGACATTGTATTGTGGGAATAAGTTGAGTCTTTTTTAATATTGATTTATGAAGATTAAATGTGAAGGGATTGAAGTTTTGAAGCTCATCCTCTGGATATCCACATTCACAAGTGACATCAATTTACTGCAGTTTGATGTTGGGGCAACCAAATATGTGCATAAATGGTGAAAAATGTTTTTATTAATACTTTGTTCTTAGTTTCTTCCTTCCACAATGAATAGTTTCATACTTTCCCACTTTAGACACTACTGACCAATCTTTTTCCCAACTCATTAATATAACTCGAAAAACCATTTTCCTATCAACATGCCTCTCATCTGCAAATTTTGCCGCTAAATATTTTCTTCCTTTTATGTCAGTAATAGACACGGTAAACAGGAGCAGTCATGGCAATGATTCCTGTAACATCCCATTGGTCACAGCTTACCAACTGGGAAATGAACCTCTTAAACCCACTTGCTGCTTTCAGCTTGTCAGCTAATCTTCTATTCAGGACAAAATATCATATTGTTGTGGCTGAAATTTTATGAGATACCTTGTCAAATCCATTCTGGTACAATTTGATTTGCCACATGTCATAATCCTACTTTGAGATGTTTATTTTACATTTTTATACTTTTGTTCTGTGTTGCCCTGAATTATATAATTGAATACTTTGTAATGAATGATCCAGGGCCATGTTCTCCAAATGAAGATTCACTTTGACAAACAAAAGAACAACATGTAGACCTGCCTGGAAGTCCATGGCACCAACACCAAGTGCTCATGTCTCATGACTTTACCCCTTGTGGGAGATCTTATCAAATGTCTTCTGGAAGTTCAAATACAGTCCATCTATTACATCCACTATATCTATTCTGATTGAAACTTCTTCACAAAACAAATCCGTCGAATCTTTATCCCTGGAAACGTGGGTGGGAGAGTGTACGGGGATCACTGGTCGCGTGGGCCGAAGGGCCTGTTTCCATGCTGTATCACTAAACTCTAAAGTCTCTGCTTGATTAGATTATAATTTTCCAAATACACGGCTATTACTTTCACAATTATTGATTATAACATTTTCCATCAATAGTTGTTAAAACTAAGCCTATTGTTACCTGCCTTTCATCTCCCTTTTTAAATAGGGGTGTCACCTTGGCACTTTTCTAAAACCTGGCAGATCTCCAAAATGCAAGGGAATTTGGATAATTAAAACGAAAGCAATCACTATCTTGAATGCAACCACATGCACAAAGCATGAGTGGGCCTAACATGGAAGAATTGTCAGAACACTGCAGTCTCCTTTGTTTGTAATAAATTACACAACACAGCTTGTGGATTTAAGTTTCAGTTTGTAGATTAGCAGGTAGCTATGCAATTATATATTTTGTTAGTTCACAATGACTCGTTCCAACCTCAATCTGGATTGACAATCAAATCACCAATTATTGCACTGTGTAATTAGCCACTGGGATCAAGCACATTTATCAGTGGTGGGTAACAGGGCAACAGTGGAGGGGCAACTTCCAAAACATTAAACTTGATCCCAGTTCATTTATTAGAGAAGCTGGTGCGACTGCTCCCCACTCCCACCAAACTTATCAAGGTGGAGACGACAATCCATTTAGGAAAAGGTTTTAGGGTGGTTACGTGCCATTTTAACCAGTGGAAACCAATTTACCGGGATTTAGATAGTGCAGCACATAAAAGATGAGAAAATCCAGATCAATGAAGTGGAGAAGCAGCTTTGTTTTCCTCAAGCTTGACAAGCCACTGATTTTTGATGACAATCATCACCCCCCCCCCCCCCACCCCCCACTGGAACTCTCCCTGCCTCCTGTCCAAATCCTCAAATAATCTGCAATCTCCTACTTATCTTGCATTCTCTACCCAACCATTTCCCCCTCCCAATAGGCAATTCACCTGTTAATTAGGCTAGATGTCAGATGGGGGAAAAATGTGAAAACATTTTAAAAACATTCTACAGTTAATTTTGGCAGGATGTCCAGGAAATCCTAACTTTAATAATTATTGCCCAGAAATCCCCCAGCTCTTTTCACTGACCAAATATGTCGAGGCCAGCTGTCAACATTCAGAAGGTAAAACTAGTGCCAAGCATAGTCTGTCTTTTGAATATTTAATCATTTTTCCAGGGTAAGAAAGTGAATGAAGCTAGAGGGCATCAATTTAAGATGATGCAAAGAAAAATTTAAAGGGCACCTGAGTGACTACCTTTTCAGAGGGTGGTGGGTATTTGAAACGAGCAGCCAGAGGAAGTGGTGGAGAGAGTACATTTGCAGCATTTAAGATGTTTGGACAGGTACAAGGATCAGAAAGGTTTAGTGGCATATGGGGAAAATGCAAATGGGACTGGGTCAGGAAAGCATCTTGGTCAGTATGGACAAATTGGCCTGAAAGATCATTTTCAGTGCAGTACTTTATAAAACGGGCCATCAACAGATTAATTCAGTGCACCCGGTCATCTCAACCAGCCCCACATTTCTTTAACCATCTGTTTCGGAAGAGGCTCCAGAGGTCAAATGACCTATCTCTGTACCAAATTCACATGAAACAACGAGCTCAGGAGTCGTACATATAGCCTCCAGCTTAGAAACAAAATGCTGGAGGAACTCAGCGGGACAGGCAGCATCACTGGAGAGAAAGAAAGGGTGACGTTTTGTGTTGAGACCCTTCAGAGTTATCCCTCAGGAAACTGAATTTCCCCCTACTTTAGCTGTTTTTCATATATCTGCTGTTTGTGAAACTATGCTGTGCATAAATTGGCTGATATATTTTGATTTTATGACTATTACTGTAGTAATTTGAAATGATAGCCCCTACATTAACATATTCTATGTCGCTCTTCTATGGAGATGCTAACTGCATTTTGTTGTCTCTGTACTGTACACTGCACAATGACAATAAAGTTTGAATCTGAATCTGAATCTGAAATCCCTATCTTGAGTTCTTGGTGTTCCACACCTCTGCAGCAACAAAGATTAACCAACTACAACAATGTCACCATCTAAAAATAATAACTGATTGTGATCACAATTAAGTACCTCATTTATCAGCCAAGCTACTTCTAAATTAGGAAGAATGGACAAGAAACCACATGCTCTTCATACAGTTCCAACTTTCAGAACCTTAGATTCAATGATAAATTCATAATTCATTTCGCTCATCTTTAAAAGAAAACATGTTGCACAGAGAATTGGAAAAGCAAAGCTGAAACATTGTGTTGTGGTTTTAAATCGACATAATCAATTTTCTAACATACAGAACTGGCAGGAAAATAAATATTACTGGCTTCATTAAGAGTACGCTAGATTTCACAGGCTGATGTCCGACAATTTCTTTGCATGGCACATATTTTCCAAGCATCATAAAAGCCTATGTTTGGATTCAATGACTTGGAAATACAGTAAATTAGAATTGGAAAAAGGCAAGAAAGTAAAACTTCGTGAGTTGTGAAAAAGCGAAACGGTAAGAGAGAAGATGGAATGAAGATGTCACCTTCAGAAGTTTGTGCAGGCTGTAGTAACCGGTGACCAGAGCAGACTGTTGATCCAATAGCCATGATTGTGAAGTTTTAAACTATGTAGGGTCCAGCTTCTATGCAGCAAGACCCAACATACTGTGCTATACTACAATAGGATAATTCCACAATAACAATGGTCTGTGCATAGCTGATTTATAAATTTGTTCTGTGCTCCTTTAAATAAGCATCTCTTTTTCAGGTATTCAAATATTGAGATTCCAATTAATTTGCTTCAGTCAAACTGTATGCACTAACCTTTATCCAAAAGCACTGTGGCACTTCTTCTCCTGCTTTCTTTTTGCATAATCAAATCAGCTTTCTGGAAGACTAGATGAAGTGTCTCCACCCAAAATGCTAACTTTCCATTTCCCTCCACAGATGCTGCCTAACCTGCTGAGTTCATCAGCTGCTCTCCTTTTGGGCTAAATATTCCAGAATCTGCAGTCTCGTGTGCCCCTAGAATTTCTGATCTGCTTACTTCTGATTAAACAGCAGAGTATAGTATTTTGCCTAATTGGTAGCTATCTCCTTTAGTCTCCACTCAAAATAATATGTACTTTAGATCTATAATAGCCCCAGTACATACACTTGAAAGCAAGATGCATCTAGTCAGGAGTGGGAGGAAAGAACTTAGGAAATCAAGGCCTCACGATATGACTAAAATGAACCCCTGGCCTGTGAAGCAACCAAACGTGAGTGGGCTGGAATGAGGCAGCAAATACAGGTCTTTATTTGCTTCAGAAATCACTTTAACATTTTCAGCTCTGTCAGTAACTTATATTTCCATTTCTTGGAGCCTCCTTTAGTAACTGGCTTCTGAACCCTCCCTACCATCAGATTCAATCGGTTAGAATTGGCCATAACATTTTCTCCATCCTGACCCTCAACATGGTGCTCCTCGGGGTTGCTTGCTCAATCCCCTGCTCTATTTGTACACTTGTGTAGGATTAGTAGAATCAACGGCTTTGAGATAGTACAGGAAAGAGATCATGAACCTTGTATCATGGTGTCAGATTATTTGAAAAATCTTTCAAATTGCATTTATTTTTTCCTAAAGGTTTGAAAATGTTCAATTGATCTCTATCAGTTGAATACCTACTGTGCTGGTGGCGCTGTTTTAATCAGGCTGTGCCATCAGGTTATAATGTTTGGAATGATTAGTTTCATGTTTCAACATGTATCTTACTGAAATGCCCTTACTCTTGCCATTAAAAGTATAACTGCTAACCTGATCAATTTGGAGGGCATTGTAAAAATCTGTTAGTTGTGTTTTAATCTAGTGGGAGGAGTAATGAAGCTTTAGAGTTTCACTGTTGCATTCTAGTGCACTGATGTGCATGTTCATTGTTTTGCTTGTTTCCCCTTGTACTTCCCTTTCAAAATGCTTCACCAGTGTTAATACAGTGTTTCAGGTTGTGGAGCTCAAAAAAAGAGCAGAATACACGGCTCACCAGGAGGTTGGATCTTGTGTGAATTCAACTAATGAGCATTCTAAGTAAAATGTAAAAACAAGTTG
This sequence comes from Amblyraja radiata, assembly GCF_010909765.2. Classification (NCBI taxonomy): domain Eukaryota; kingdom Metazoa; phylum Chordata; class Chondrichthyes; order Rajiformes; family Rajidae; genus Amblyraja; species Amblyraja radiata. Next base: position 47,675,509 of record NC_045957.1, on the reverse strand, counting down.
ATGTTTAAGCTGCTCCCTGCCAAAAGTTATTACATGAAGTCATATTTCTTTTCAGAACCAAGTAATCCATTAATACCATTTTTTGATATGTTAAGCCATGGAGAAAAACTATTTCACCTGGGGTAGATTGTACCTGTGATTATTTTGGAGTTGCATTGTGAGCACAGGGATACTGGTTCTGGCCCTCTGTAAAATGTACATTTACTGTGATTAATGCTTCTTTCCACATCAATCATGCCCCTCTTGCCTTCCAAGTTGCACACTGCACATTTTTTCCATTGTGACATGAGTCAGAGTTTGGGACACAACCTATGACCTTTGTTGAACACTGGCAGCAGAGCCAGCTAGAATGCATCACGCTACATTGTTGCATTTGTGCCCATTTAAAGGGACGCTACGATTCTGGCGACCTCACTGCGGAACTTCAGAACGGACAGCAGCCTCCCAAAATCAACAGAATGTGGTTAAATTGCAATTGAAATTATTTTTCTCCGCACTTGCTTCATTAGTAACACTGATGACAAGACTCTAGAACAACATCTAGATAAGGCATGGTGGCAATGGCAGCAGCTCCCATACTAGTGACATTCCCTGCACACTGAAGGATGTTGCTTTGCTTAAAAGGGGCTGCATTTTAGAATCATTTTGGACCAACAAAAAACTAAGCAATACAAAACATTGAAAATCACAGTTTTCAGTAAAATGATGTATCCCAATTGCAATTTTTCCATTACATGGATTGCAAAGTTGAATACTTTGTCAAAGGCTCCTATCTGGATAATGAAAGGCTGTTCCTTTCCACTAGAAGTCTGCACGTCCTTGGTGATCCACAAGAAGCTCTTGCCAGGAATGTAATCTGGGGTGATTGTTGTGAAGCACAGCAGAGTGTGCTGCTTGAGTAGCCCTGACAGGAGGCGACTTGGTAAACTCAGGAGGTAGATAGATAGCAGTGTCTTGGGCGCACAAACCAGGTTAGCCCTCAGGACGCTGTGTAGAGAAAGGTCAAATGATCCGCCGCCGAAATTGCTCTACCATTGACACACCAAGTCATAGGCGTTGGGTCCCTTTAAGTGTATCAAGGATGGATGAAATCTAACCTTCCAAATGTGCCTAATTTATTTGCACTCTATCAGTAAATGTATTGTCCATCCCTGACCTGAGAAGCAGTGGAGTGCTCACTCCAGAACGATTGGGAGTTCTATATAGGCAAGGTACAACATTAACGAACCAGGTAGGGTTTTATTGAGGTCATCCCTTTAAAACTCCAGATTTACATAACTCTAGATCAATGAGAATTCTTGGATATTACGAAGGATTTCAGAGAGTGAAAGGAAGACTGGAGAGGTAAACTGGCGTTGTAGAGTCATAGGGTTCATTCAAATACTGTGAACTTGCCTATTAAATATTGTTACTGTTTCTGCCTCCACTGTATCCTCCAGCAGCTCATTTTGGATACTAACCACCCTTTGTTTGAAATATTTACTCCTTTGATCTCCTTTTTAAACTACCACAATTTACCTTCAACCAATGCCCTTTAGTTTTGGACAACCCTGATAGGGGAAACAGACTCTGGCTAGCTATCCTGTGTCTGCCTCTCAAAATGTATATGACCTTCATCCCAATCTGAAAAGTAAGGAATTTATCTGAGCCTTTCCTGAATCATGCATCATTTTTATACACAGCATTTGTACATAATATTTATTATTACTACAACTCTGGGCTAGAAAATGGTCCATTATGTAACCTGTGTTCAATATAAAAACCTTTCTTTGCAGCGAAGTAGAGGTTAGTGATTTTATTCCTTTCAAAACGATTGCGGTGCTTGTCTAACAAATTAGGGAAATAAACCTATACCTGCATGGATAAATTAGTCTTGGAAATAGTTAAACTTTTAACAGTTGGTATTAAATGGTCTGACCTTCAAATAGCTGGATGACCAGTATGGGATATTGGGACGACCAATACTCTGGGATAATGAGGAATAGGAATATGCTGAAAATCGGAGGCAAGAGAGGCTACACAAAACCAAGGGAGACAACAAAAACTGAGCACTTTGCTTAATAGAGTGAATCAAATCTCATAACACAAAGTAAGAACCAAGTAACCAGAAGGAAGAAATTACTCATATCCATCATTTTTATGACCTTGAAATTCCAAAACAGTTTACAGTTACAACAATTAGATAGCTTTATGGTGTGGGAAACATGGCTAGCAATTTACAAAGTCCTGTGAACAACTCTATCATAATGACCAGATAATTTGCTTTAGTTATATAGTTTTAGGCAGAGTATTCTGTTGTATTTCAAAATAATGCTATAGACCTCAACTTAGAAGCAGATGAGCCATTTTTAATCCCCCAGCCCAAAGATGACACCTTCAAACAATACTGCACTTGCTCAGTAACTGGAGTTGTTGGCCTGTATTGTATGCAGACATCTGGAGTTGGCTTGAACCCAGATTCTTCTGAGTGAGACAAGAGAGCTGTTATTGAAAGTGAAAGGCCAAGGCACAGAAAATGAGAAATGGAAGACAGCCGGGGACTGTAGCTGCATCTGTCCAATGCTTCTGTAGTACTCCCACAGACTCCAAGAAAATTCATTAAAGCAAAAGATTTGTCACAATAGATTGGTGCTGTGATATTATAATGTATGTTACCTGGACACTCCTTGCAAATTTGAATTTCCAAGACACCTCACATGCCCTTCGACTCTTTAATTACTTTTGGTTTCCAGGCCCCCGTTCCCTCATCTTTAGTGTGGATGTTCAGTTGCTCTACACCTCCATCCCCCAAAAGGAAGGCCTTAAAGCCCCCTATTTCTTCTCGGCAGCAGACCCAGCCAATCTCCCTCTACAAACACTCACCTCCAACCTAGCGGAGCTGGTCCTCCCCCTCAACAACTCTTTCAATTCCTCCCACTTCCTCCAAATCAAAGGCACTATGGGCACTTGTGTAGTAAAGAACTGCAGATGCTGGTTTAAATAAAGTTAGACACAATGCTGGAGTAATTCAGTGGGACAGGCAGCATGTCTGGAGAAAAGGAATGGGTGATATTTCATGTCCTCAGTCTTTAGTGAATGGAGGTTCCCCTCTCCTATCACAGATGAGACCCTCACGTGTATCCTGTAGTTCCGCTTTTGCTCCCCCTTCCCTCAGTCGCAACAGGGATAGAGTTCCCCTAGTTCTTCCCTTTCATCCCATAATCCGTCACATGCAACACATTAACCTCTGACATTTATGCCACCTCCAGTGGGATCCCACCACTAAGCACGACTTGCCATCTCAACCTCTTTCTGTTTTCCGCAGAGAGCATTCCCTCCGCAACTCCCCACCCCCACCCAAGCCAACCCCTCCCCAGGTATTTTCCCCTGCAACCGCAGGAGATGCAACACTTGCCCTCATACCTCCTCCCTCGACTCCATCCAGGGTCCCCAAGAGTCCTTTCCGGTGAGGCAGAGGTTCACTTGCACCTCTTCCAATCTCATCTACTGTATCCGTTGTTCTCTGTGTGGGCTCCTATATATATCGGCAAGACAAAGCGCAGACAGGTCAATCGTTTTGCTGAACACTAGCGCTTACATTCCTTGCCCTACCCGATGCCCTAGTTTTACTCCACTTCCCACACAGTATTTCCACACTGACCTTTCTGTCCTGTCAGAGTGAGGCCACATGCAAAGTGGAGGAACAGCACGTCATATTTCACTTGGGCAGCTTACAACCTAGCGGTATGAATATTGATTTCTCTAATTTCAAGTAGCCCCTGCATTCCCTCTCTCCCCACCTCCCCCACCCGAGTCATCCTACTCGTTCCACTGTTTGCATCCTCATATCCCTTCATTATTACCTCTTCCCCAGCCAACAATGGGCCATTATGGGCTCCATCCTCCCTTGGTCATCCGTTACTGACCTTCTTTGTTCTGCCTTCACCTATCTCCAGTTCCTTCCCCTCTACTTTCAATCTGAAGAAGGATCCTTACCCAAAGTGATATCCATCCTTTTTCTCCAGAGATGCTGCCTGATCTGCTGAGTTGCTCCAGCACTTTGTGTCTATCATCTGAATGTTTTGAAGCTGGATTTGGGAGAGCATTATGTTTGGCGTCTACTATAAATATTAGCTTGACAATCACCTCATACTGCAAGATAATATGGTGGTGGGAACAACTAGCTTATCAATTTTGTGGTTGAAGAGGAAAAACTGGCTGACATTAAGAATTTTCTGCCCCCCCTCTTCATCTTGGCCCCTTGCTATCAGATGGGTTGTACCTCATCCAAACCACATCACATGTTGCATTGGAATGTCAGCCCAACTTGAGTTCAAACCCTGGACCACGACTTGAAACTACCATCTTCTGATTGATGTGTGAAAATGTTAGCATTGGTTCCAGTTGACCTGACTGGAAAATAATGAGAATATATGCACTGAAACTTTGCTTATAGGCTACTGATGTTGGAAAATTGGCATTTGCCACTGTTAATGATTCTCCACATGTGCTTAGTCATGCAGAACAAAGTTTCTTTTCTTGGCTAAGTACAAATTTCCACGTATTTGGATATGCTCATTTAAGCATAAATTCAGCACTGGAAATCAGAAACATTTGTAAACATTGTAAATCACACTAACCTCCAATATGATTTTTAGATTTATGCACCCATTGTATGTGCTGGGAGAGTATTCTTGCAGATTTTCCTTTCCATTATATGTAGATATAGAAAACAGATTTTAGTGTCTCAGTCAAACAAAGTGATTTTTTTTCCCTCGGACTATTTAACCCCTCCATATTCATTAAGGCAATTTAGAGATTTTAAGGAATGCTTTGGGACATGGGAGACTTTTTTTGCCACATTTAGATTACAGTTGTCACCAGTTTGCTTTGCTCGGCCTGGGCAGCCATTGAACATAATTTGGATTATGACAGCTGAATAGTAGAATAGATTTGGGGTAGAATGGTATTTTGCCTCTGCTCAGATCATGTAACCACATTATCTGACTGCTGTTCAGTGCAGAATCCCTCCCTTTACCAAGGTATTGGTGATCACCTCAGCTGTCGCAATCTTCTATTGCAGGCGGATTACTTGTGTTAGATGAATGTAGCCAGTAATTTGTTGCACAGATCTTGATGTTGGCTGGCATGGGCTGCTTTATTAACAGCATTGTGAATGAGCTGAAAATTATCGATTTAATAGTCGCGATCCATTCCTGACATCGGAAGGAAAGTTTTTTTGGAAGTGGCAAAAACAATTCTTTGAAAGATTCTGACAGTAATGTACAAGATTATATTGTTTGGCTTCCAACAGTCTTGATTTCCTTCACATTAAAAATCTTCAACTTCTGGGGGATTTCGTTTAGAGATACAGCATGGAAACAGGCCCTTCGGCCTACTGAGTCCACACCGAACATCGATCACCTGTTCTACATTATCCATCTTTTGTATCCACTTCTTACTTACTAGAGATAATTTACAAAGGACCAATTACCCTACAAACCTGGACATCTTTGGGATGTGGGAGGAAACTAGAGCACCCGGAGGAAACCCACGAGGTCACAGGGAGAACGTGCAAAAGGCACCTGAGGTCGGGGTCGAACCCGGGTCTAGCGCTTTGCCAGCTGCAGCACTGCCACTCTCGTGTCATGTTTTCTCATGTCTGCCTTTGACCACCTATCGTCCCTGATAACATATTTGGATGAATAGTGTCCTGATTCCACTCTTCTGGCATTGGATGCATGTTTCCTAGCTTGTAGCTAGGCGTGTTTGAGCATTGGAGCCAAGTAGTTTGTTAGTATCTGTATTGAGTGCCTCAGAGCATGTTTTTTTATGAACAGAGATGCTTAAAGACAAAGCAAGGAAATGCTTTATTAAAAAAAAAAATGGCCTGTATAATTGGCTTCTGGCATTATCTGCAGGTTTTCTGCTGAATAGTCATTGTTTGTCCCTGCACATGCTTTCATTTGTTTGATTGCTTCATATCTGATCAATTATGAACTTGGATGCTATTAATGGAAATGAAATTTCCCGTGATACGTTCAAGTATGACATGGGTATAATGTTCCAAATGCACACTGGATACAAGATGTTTGTAGTGCAGCTAAATGGTTTGATCATGGCTGGAATATTAATTGTCTGGGTGCTCCAGTCAAGTGTACTCTATCGGGATGTGATGGAAAGAAGTTCTGCATTATACTGCCTATTAGGAAGGTTGCATGTTGCTCAGTATGTGCAATGACTGGCTGCAAATGAGAAGTACAGCACTTTTGGGGGGGATTTTTGATGTCTCGTTTTTTTTTGACATACTTTCAGAACTTTTAGATGGAGAGATCTAAATATTGATGTGCTTATAGAAAATATGTATTGCAATGTACTTTATAATAAAAAAATGTCTTGCAGTATGCTTTTTGGGTTGAATGACGGGGAGGATGACATTTGACGATGTTTTCCTACTTTATGCAGTTCAATCTGGGATTTTATTGAATATGAGTGCAAGAATCCCTGAAAATCTTAACCTGGCTATGGTATTTTCATGCCTTGATGTGGTTGACTGAATGCTTTTTGGGATTTTTTTTTTTTTTTTTTGGTTCGTCTCTGAATTACTGACATTGCATCACTTTATTTCCAACACTTGCGCCGTGTACTTCCTTGCGTATTCATTGCTGGTTAATCTCTATATCCATTTTAATATGAGGATCTCGGTGCTCTCTTGCAGTAGTTGTTGGTGATAAGGCTGCTTAAGTACTGTTATTCATCTTGCGATGACAATTTAAATCCCACGTGCAAGATTATAAGTATAATTAGCTAAGGTTTTGAGTCGTACTTTGATTCGTGTAGAAGTTTGGAAAAGTGGTAAGACTTTGGATTCAGCTTGGGTTTGGTGGGGAGGTTGGTAGCCACTGTAGTGTTTATAATTGAAGGAGTGAATGGATTTTACTGCGTGCCCACTCCTTGTATTGCTGTCCTCTCTGTAAAATGGCTAAATTTTGCATTTTGTTGCATTGCATGTGTATTTTGCATGCCCATTGTTTCAGCACAGATTTTTAGCTTCCAAATTATATCTGATGTAAACAAAAAACTAAAGTTATTCTGTCGACGAGGTTTGTTTTGGGAAGGGCAGGTTAACGAACAACTGCGTGATTTATCTTGTGCACATGCAGTTAATTATACATCTTTTTGATGATTGATTGATGGGCATTGCTGTGTTTTGTCAGGACATCCTACAGTTCCTCAGCAGCGTTCGTGTAATGTAGGTCAGTCAGGTCCTGATCATGTCCAGAATGGCAGACTCCAGCCAAGGCATGGTTTAGTTGTGGCTAGATGCCAACCTTCAGTCAAGGGCGTCATCTCCAGTGTCACTGAGCTATGCACAGCATCTTGTGTCTTCTACTTTATCTTTCTTGAACGTTTCTAGCCTTTTCTGCTTAAGAACTTTGAAAGAAGAAATGGAAGCAGGGAAGGCCTCAAAATTTCTCCTCATTTCTGAATGTTAGTCTTTTTTTTTTTTCTCCCTTCCACCCCCCCCCCCAAATACTCCACTCCCCCACATGGTGACAGAGTGGCCTCTGCTACCACGTTAGATAGGGGAAATGTTGTCTACCCTGTTCAGCCTCTTTTAATTTCAGATTTCCAGCTCTGTGTTTTTTTTTTGGGAATAGTAGAGGCTGAATAAGGTTTCTGAACTAATTGCAGGATGATGGTTGTTTTCTTGTTGCTGAAATAATTTAGCTTGGCCTTTTGTAAAATAATTTTGTTATTTAATGATTCAGCTTAGTACTATTGCGATTTTTTTTTTTTTTTTTTTTTTTTTTTTTTTTTTTTTTTTTTTTTTAATACAAGCAAAGTAACTTGCAATGTAAAGAAAACAGGACGCACTGTAAATATAAAGTTCCATTTTATTGTCACAGTAGGCATAACATTTGCTTCAACTTTTCTGTGATACTAGTAGCTGATAGGTGAAATGAAACTATATGAGGCCTCAAACTGCTTTCACCTTTATGTGTGTGCATCAAAATGAAGTTTCATTGAACAGACATTTATGAAATAAAGTAACATAACTGCTGAAGGGTCGCCTCAACCCAAATGGATAGTACTATTGTAATTATAGTATGCTGAGAGCTTTGAAAATATATGTAACGTAGACTACAAATCGAAGAGATTCATTTTCCATTTAAGTAATCCAAACGACTGTTTCAATTTCCGTGCAAATGAAGTGGGCCTTTGCAGTGAGGCCAATATTTAATGTCCATGCCTAATTGCCCTTGAAAAGTTGGTGATTAGCTGCCTGCTTGAGCACTACAATCCTTTATATGAAGATGGTTCCTCACATTACCAGTGAGGGTGTTCTGGAGCTTTGACTCGCCAATGAAGGAACGCAGAATTATTTCCAAGTAAGGATAAAGTGTGATTTGGAGGGAAATGTGTAGACAGTTTTGACCCACGAGCCCACAGCCCTCATTCTTCTAGGTAGTGGAGGATTGGTGATGAGGTTGAGGGAGAGATGAAGTTGAGGTGTTTCTGTACACGAAGCTCTGTTGATTTGAAGTGGTGCCCGATCTAGATGATACACACTGCAGCCAGCATGTGACAGTGATGGAAGGGTCGAATGCTTAAGGAGATGGACAGGATGCCATACCTTACATTGCGGACATTGCGATACCTTAAGACACTAAATGCTGGATTATCTCAGCTGGTCAGGCCGCATCTCTGGGTGCGTGACATTTTGGGTCTGGTCCTTCAGGTTTTTGTGTCTGAAGAAGGGTCCCGACTCAAAACGTCACTTAAAACGTTACATATTCACCAGATGTGCTGCCTGACCTGCTGAGTTACTCTAGCACATTGTCCTTTTTTGTAATTCTGCATCTGCAGTTCCTTGTCTCCATTGGGATAAATTAACCTGAATATTGGTCCAGCGCGCTGCCGGGCAGTAGAGCATATTCCATCAGACTTCTCACTTGTGCCTTGCATTTGGTGGCAAGGCTTTGGGGAATCGTGAGGTAATGACTGGCTGGATGATATCCAGTCTCTCTACTTTTGTTTAACAGACACTGCATTTGTGTGGTTGGCCCAGTTTAGATTATGGTTATTGGTAATCCCCAGAATATTGATGGTGAGAGACAACATTTTGAAACTCCTTGAAGGTCAAGAACAGAAATTAAATTCTCTTGGAGATGTCCATTGCACAATACTTGATTGACAAATGACATTCTTGCTTCACATCAGTCTGAATCTGAACGTTGTGACATTTTTTGCTGCTTGTGGAAATTGATTGATTGCTTTATTATTTTCAAAAGCTGTAAGTTGAATTGAGCACTGCAATCACCAGCAAACATCTCCACTTTTACCCTATTGATGAAGGAAACGTCACTGCAGTGCTAACTGAAGATTGGTAGGCCCAGGAAATTGCTTTGAACAGTTGCAATAAAATTCTGGGTCAGAGTTGATTGGCTTCAATTACCACAACCATGTTGATTTGGGTATGTTATGACCACAGGCAGTGAAATGTTTTCCTCTTGATTCCTATTGCCTTCCATGATGCATATTCCATCAAATAATTCAAGGACAATAATTTTCACTTCTCAGCTTGAATTCAGCATGTTTTCTTTTCATAAGGCTGCAAAGTTGTCATTAGCTGAGGGACCCCAAGTGACAACTATTGATGAGTAAGTGTTGCTTGCAGATATTGTTGGTGGTGCTTTCCATCAATTGACAGATGAGTTAGACGGGACTGGTGGAAAGAAAACTTATTGAAATGCTGTGTCCTCCTTTTTCTAAACTGGACCTACTTGTACAATGTGCTTATTTTTGAATAGATGCCAGTGTCATGGAATAGTTTGGAGATGGAGATCCATAGTTCTGGAGTGCGTTCTGGAGTGCACCGTGAATATTTTCAGGCCAAGAGTCTTTGAAATAACCACCTCATTTAGCAACTGCCTGGTATAAAGTAGACAAAATGGAAGTGGTGAACACTGGCCTCTATGGTTGTGTTGTGGTCAGCATGCTGATCGCACTTTTAGTAGAAGAAGTTTGCAAATGCTTTGTCTCGTTTGTGTATTGTGATTAAAAATTGGGATGTTTCTAGGCACCCTACTCTAATTATCCAGCGATATTTGTTACTGAATGCAATAAGCTTTCAGAACTTCCATCCAGTCTGGTTATGGGATTATTTTACAATATCAGATGAATGCTGCTTCTGCACTTTGGTATTCGTGCAACATGGTGTTTTAGCTTTGCCTCACTTTTAGTTACTGCGCTGGCATAAACTTCTATGCTTTATTATGTTCTTGTCAGTATCTTGAGTTGAATGTCTTTTGGCCAATTCTACATGATCTGTAGCTTTGTTGATGATTACTATTAGTTCCGATTAGTTTACAAGTAATTTCAATCAGTCCTTTTGTCCTAGGCTGATGTACATTTGCTTACAGATCAAGGTAAATTGGACAGAGGTGAATATTTGACTCGAATTGGCATGAAACTACTTGTTGCAGTGGTATTAATTTAAATGTAAAGTAGTAAATAGTTCTATGGCATTTTCTGGGAGTGATTAGAAGAAACATTTGACAAAGATGGCCAATATGCAGAACAGTATTAAAGAGGCACGGAGGAATGGTTGGTCCAAGAGAGGGAGTCCCAGGCAGGTTGAGTTGAAGACCATCATTGTTAATGTGCCTATAAACAGGATTGCACAAGAGATTAGGATAGGACAGATGATAATTGAGGCATTGCAGAATTAGTTTTTTTTAATTTATTTTTTATTAGGGACAGTGCATATTAATAAACATTTACATGTAATATGCAAGATTATAGCCAGTAGCTAATTTCCATCTTTAGTCCCAACACAAGGTAAACACATCCCAAACAAGGTAAAAACAAAAGACAAAAACAAAAACAAAACAAACCATAAAGTAAAAAAGTAGCAATTAAAGAGTACCATAGGTTATTTTTAATGTAGATTATGATTGCAATTTTGATTTTGTAGTAACCATATTTTTAGATGTTTGGTAAATGAGGTAAGGGTTGGCAGATCCCGTATGACGCATGGTATCGCGTTCCAGGTCTGCGACGCTCGATATGAAAATACTGACTGCCCAAAGACACTTTTCCTAAACGGGACTATACAATCACCCCTGGAGGCTGCTCTTGTCGACCTATTTGTGTTTTTCTTTATAAAGTCCTTTAACGGAGGTGGGGCTAGTCCACGGAAGATTTTATAAACCAAAATCGAGTCCGAATATTTTATTAGTTCAGGGGATGTGAATGGAGGTTGACATTGTATGATGCCAAGGACAGAGTTTCAATGAACTCTGGCTTGTACAGGTTGGAAGTTAAAAGATCAACGCTGGGATGACAAAACTCCATGGTGGCAAAGCTGCTTAGGAGAATTTCATCAGTAGACGATTAGTTGTGGATAGAAATGGGTCGCGTTATGTGTTTGGAAGAAGGCCATCGTGGTAATACTGTGATTATCTGGTCGAAGTATGACATCTGGTCAATACCATGCCAAGGTTATGGGGTAAATGTGAAACGTCTTTCTTCAGGAATGTTATTGAGGGAATGCAAAAGCGAAATGGGATATGCGATGAGTAATTTTCAAGGTTAATGGTGCAGATGCAGGGACCAGAGCTATTACAGATGAATCCTTACTACGTCTCTTGGGTAAACATGAATTCAGACAAGTGGTGAAGAGGCATAGGAAGAGGAGGATGAATAAAAGTGCATTTGTCTTTGTGTGTGACCAAATTTGTCTTTGGTCTGAAGAAGGGTTTCGGCCCGAAACGTCGCCTATTTCCTTCGCTCCATAGATGCTGCTGCACCCGCTGAGTTTCCCCAGCAATTTTGTGTACCTTTGTCTTTGTGACTGTCAGATGGGGTGCGATTTGTGATTGATACGAGCCACATCCATACTGTGGTGGTGGTTGGAGTGAATAAAATGGGTATTTGTCGGGGGAACGGTGACAGATATAAGGTAATAATTTGGAGAGGAAAGAAATTGGAGATGGAATGGAGAACTAATGGAACTATTTTTCTTTATAAGGATGCAATGTTCCATTTACAGTTCAACAGTGTGAGCAATTGACCAAGTGATCTTTTTTTGTTGTGTTTGAGAGAAGCAAATCTGGCATGGATGCATAATGGGTTCAAATGTGCAAGGCGCGTAGGAGAGTGAAGATTAGTTATCATCAATTAAGCGCAGAATATTGATGCAGAAAATTATTTGGTTCTTTGCTAAAGGCATGATCGAAGATGTCTTAGATCTGCGATGGTAAGTACTTTATGGAAATAAAATTAGAATTGTAAAGATCCATGCTACAGAAGTCAGCCACGTTGTTGAACCACATGTCCAATGGCTTCCAGTTAGTTTTGTGCAGAGATGGAATTAACTCCGGCGATAGCAAAAATGTGCTTGACAAGTTGTAGCCTTTTATCTGAAATGGAACGAGATGATGCATATCCTTTTCCATTTTACTTGTTCAAATGCATTGTTCAGTGCTAATGCAAGGTGTCGACCCGAAACATCAATCATTCTTATGCAGCTCAGCAGAAGACAATGCTATACTGGCATTGAATTGAATCCTTTATTTGTCATTCAGACCTTTCGGTCTGAACGAAATGTCGTTGCCTGCAGCCATACATGTAATAATAAACAACACACAATAAACACAAATTAACATCCACCACAGTGAGTTCACCAAGCACCTCCTCACTGTGATGGAGGCAAAAGTCTTAGGGTTGCTGTCTCTTCCCTCCTCTTCTCCCTCTGCGCTGAGGCGATACCCCACCGGGCGATGGTAAGTTCAAGCTCCGCGGCCCTGGGGTGGTCGAAGCTGCCGCCCTCCAGTCCAGCGGACGCAGTTGTTGCCACGGGAGCTCCGGGAAAACAGGCATCAACCTGTGACCCGCGAGCTCCCGACGATGTCATCCACTGGCCCGCGGCCGAGCCCTGGATTCAGGTCGCCGCCGCCTCAGCCGCCGGAGCACCGTCTCCGCCCCGCACCGGGCCGCCCACACGGGAGCGTCTCAGCCCCGCACCGGGCTGCCCACACGGGAGCGCCTTCCAGCCGGGGGCCGGGCCGTCCTCACGGGAGCACCTTCCAGCCAGGAGCCAGGCCGCCCACACGGGAGCGCCTTCCAGCCGGGAGCCGGGCCGCCCACACGGGAGCGCCTTCCAGCCGGGAGCCGGGCCGCACTCACAGGAGTGTCTCAGCCCCGCACCATCCACCCTCACCGGAGCGCCGAGTCGAGCCGCTGCCCAAATGCCGCCACAGCTCGAAGACAGCCAGCCTCGCGTTGGTAAGTCCTGGCTGGCTCTACCTCCGGATCCTCGAGGTCGGTCGCAGGTTGGAGACCGCCAGCTCCGCCATTAGGCCTCAGCTCAGACGGGGGAAGAGAAGGGGGATACGACAAGAAAGTCGCATTCCCCCGAAGGGAGAGACAGAAAGCCCTGTTTCACCCCCCCCCCCCCCCCACATAACACAACATAATAACCAAAAGTTTAACTGAACAAGACAAAAAAAACAACACAAAAAAGTAAAAACAGACAGACTGCAGGCGAGCCGCAGCCGTTTCACAGCGCCGCCACTTCTGGCATATGTTCGAGAACACAAGCTGATCCCAGAGGTTTGCAAATTCTTTCCTTTTTAAGATACTTTACCAGTCTAATTTTGAATACCATATTTTTTGCCTCCAGTGCATTCTAGATATTAACCACTTCCAGAATGTTTAAAACTTCCTTGCGCTGTGTACGCCTGAGCATGAATCTGTTAAAGATATTTTCAAAGAATATGTGGGTGGTTTGTATATTGAGTGGTTTACCTGAACTAATTAGTCCTCCAGCACATACTAGTAGAAATTCTGCTGGTAAAGGTAGTGACCAAGTGAAGGTAGAAATGAACACCATGACAATATTGGCATAATATAACTAACTTTAATGTCAATACCATGCTGGGAAAGAGATTGAGATAAAACGATTCACTGAATTTTCAGCAGCATCCTCCCAAGTCCCACTTCTTTCGGCATTGAAGTGTTCCACAAAGAAACCTGCATTCTGTACTGTGCACATTTTGAGGCTACTAATTTTATATGCTGTACATAGAAACATAGAAATTAGGTGCAGGAGTAGGCCATTCGGCCCTTCGAGCCTGCACCGCCATTCAATATGATCATGGCTGATCATCCAACTCAGTATCCCGTACCTGCCTTCTCTCCATACCCTCTGATCCCCTTAGCCACAAGGGCCACATCTAACTCCCTTTTAAATATAGCCAATGAACTGGCCTCGACTACCCTCTGTGGCAGGGAGTTCCAGAGATTCACCACTCTTTGTGTGAAAAAAGTTCTTCTCATCTCGGTTTTAAAGGATTTCCCCCTTATCCTTAAGCTGTGACCCCTTGTCCTGGACTTCCCCAACATCGGGAGCAATCTTCCTGCATCTAGCCTGTCCAACCCCTTAAGAATTTTGTAAGTTTCTATAAGATCCCCTCTCAATCTCCTAAATTCTAGAGAGTATAAACCAAGTCTATCCAGTCTTTCTTCATAAGACAGTCCTGACATCCCAGGAATCAGTCTGGTGAACCTTCTCTGCACTCCCTCTATGGCAATAATGTCCTTCCTCAGATTTGGAGACCAAAACTGTACGCAATACTCCAGGTGTGGTCTCACCAAGACCCTGTACAACTGCAGTAGAACCTCCCTGCTCCTATACTCAAATCCTTTTGCTATGAAAGCTAACATACCATTCGCTTTCTTCACTTCCTGCTGCACCTGCATGCCCACTTTCAATGACTGGTGTACCATGGCACCCAGGTCTCGCTGCATCTCCCCTTTTCCTAGTCGGCCACCATTTAGATAATAGTCTGCTTTCCTGTTTTTGCCACCAAAATGGATAACCTCACATTTATCCACATTATACTGCATCTGCCAAACATTTGCCCACTCACCCAGCCTATCCAAGTCACCTTGCAGTCTCCTAGCATCCTCCTCACAGCTAACACTGCCCCCCAGCTTAGTGTCATCCGCAATCTTGGAGATATTGCCTTCAATTCCCTCATCCAGATCATTAATATATATTGTAAATAGCTGGGGTCCCAGCACTGAGCCTTGCGGTACCCCACTAGTCACTGCCTGCCATTGTGAAAAGGACCCGTTTACTCCTACTCTTTGCTTCCTGTTTGCCAACCAGTTCTCTATCCACATCAATACTGAACCCCCAATGCCGTGTGCTTTAAGTTTGTAAACTAATCTCTTATGTGGGACCTTGTCGAAAGCCTTCTGGAAGTCCAGATACACCACATCCACTGGTTCTCCCCTATCCATGCTACTAGTTACATCCTCGAAAAATTCTATAAGATTCGTCAGACATGATTTACCTTTTGTAAATCCATGCTGACTTTGTCCAATGATTTCACCACTTTCCAAATGTGCTGCTATCCCATCTTTAATAACTGACTCTAGCAGTTTCCCCACTACCGTTGTTAGACTAACTGGTCTGTAATTCCCCGTTTTCTCTCTCCCTCCCTTCTTAAAAAGTGGGGTTACGTTTGCTACCCGCCAATCCTCAGGAACTACTCCAGAATCTAAAGAGTTTTGAAAGATTATTACTAATGCATCCACTATTTCTGGAGCTACTTCCTTAAGTACTCTGGGATGCAGCCTATCTGGCCCTGGGGATTTATCGGCCTTTAATCCATTTAATTTACCCAACACCACTTCCCGGCTAACCTGGATTTCACTCAATTATTCCACCACGCCTCACCACGCGCCATGCGCACGTAATGCATGCCATACGCGCGTCACGCGTGCGTTGTGATGCATAAATGATGTCGCGTAAATGACGTGCAAATTACGCCGAAGTGGGACAGGCCCTTAACTCTACCTTTCTGAAATGTTGACATATCTTTCCCTTTCAGATTTGGTTTAGTTTATTATTGTCTCCTACCGAGGTACAGTGAAAAGCTTTTGTTTGCATGCATTCATGTCAAAGAAAAAACTATACATGAATATGATCAAGCCGTCCACAGTGCACAAATAAAGGGTACAACATTTAGTGCAAAGATATGACATTGAAGTTCAATAAACTCCAATGAAAGAGTTCAAAGGTCTCCAATGAGGTAGATGGGAGGTCAGGATCACAATCTAGCAGATGAGATGACCGTTCAGTTGCCTGTTAACAGTTGGGAAGAAACTTTCTGAATCTAGAGGGATGTGTTTTCAAACTTCTATATCTCTTGAGGGAGTGACCAGGGTGAGACGGGTATTGATTATGCTGGTGGCTTTGCTGAGGCAGTGTGAAAATGCTGAGCAGTCTACTATATGCTTCTTCTTAGTTTTCAATTTTGGGAACCAAGTTTCTAGTATTTGTAATAAGAGCAACTTGTCAGGAAGATTTGTATAGGAATTGATTCTATTTGAATCAACATTGACACCATGAAATGCCGTGCTCATAGTTTCAGTGTCCCTTAATCAATTCTGACCTGCTGCTGTCTTTGTGGGATTTGCATGTTCTTCCTGAGGTTTTATCCCATTGCCCAATTGCTAATTAGACCGTTTAGTTTTAGAGATTCCGAGTGGAAACGGGCCCTATGGCCCACTGCGTCTGCACCAACTAGCGATCCCTGCACACTAACACTATCCTACACACACTAGGGACAATTTACACATATACCAAGCCAATTAACCTACAAAGCTCTACGTCTGGGTCACGGGGAGAATGTACAAACTCCGTACAGACAACACCTGTAGTCAGGATCTAACCTGGGTCTCTGGCACTGTAAAGCAGTAGAACTACCGCTATGCCACCGTGCCACAGCATAAATTGCTCCTAGTGTAGGTGGGTGGTAAAAGAATAAGAGAGTTTATGGGCACCTAATTACGTGCAGAGATAAATGGAGAAATGGGATTAACAGAATTGGTCTGAGAGCTGGCACAGACATAGACCATAGAGTATAGAACAGTGCAGCATAGGAATACGTCCATTGGCCTCCAATGCCCGTGCTGAACATGATGCCAAGTTAATCTGTCTGCACATGATTCCTAACCCTCCATTCCTGCAAATCCATGTGCCTATCTAAAAGCCTCTTAAATGCCACAATTGTATCTGCCTCCAGCACCATCCCTGCCAGCATGTTCCAGGCACCCACCAACCTCTGTTTTAAAAAATAAAATAAATAAAAGTGCCCTGCACACCACCTTTAAACTTTTCCCCTCTAACTTTAAAGCTGTGCCCTCTAATCTTTGACATTTCACCCTGGGGATAAGGTTGTTGAGCCAAATGGCATACCAAACACTAATACATGTCTGTTTCTTGTCTGGCTCGCCCTTTTGCACAACATTGCGGCCTCAATTCTCCCTCTGTTTTTAACGTTGTGCCGCCTTTTTATTTTCATAAATTTCTGTGCTATTTCATTTATGTGGTGAAAGTAATATTTGCAAATGTATGTTTACATTGCACACTATGGAATATTTTTTTATTTTATTATTGATAGATTTATTCTTATAAAGTTAGGTAAATGCCCATGTACCATAGGAGCTGCACTGGGGTCACGGCATTGATTTTTAGAGTTCTAGGATCATTCTGAAGCTGTATATGAGTTTTGATCGGCCACAAAGATAAACACAGATCGTGTCTGATATACAAAACACCCAACACACTTCAATTACACTTCTGTCACATTTTGAACAAAATGAAGCCCTGCGTGTGTTTGTGCTTGATTGAGATGTGTAGATAGTTTGTGTGAACATCTCGATAAACATTTGCCTTTTGCAAAATACAAGGTGACGCTGAAGCCAGGCAACTCTTTGCTTGCTGGTCTGCTGTCATACATTACAATCGCTCCACTCTTTTAAATCTTTATTTCAACAGCAGCATTTCTTACTCAAAACGTTATACCCTTTATCCAGCATCTGCACACTGTGATGGTTTGATTGTAATCATGTATAGTCTTTTCACTGACTAAATAGCATGCAACAAAAGGTTTCCACTGTACCTCAGTACATGTGATAGTACTAAACTGCTGTTGGTTGAGTTCAGTAAATAAAGTCGTCATTCACTAGTTATGCACAAAAATGCAGAGCTACTTAAAACCACTAACTTCTGTCTGTTGACAATGTACAGTTTTACTTTTGGATTAATACCTATTTCTCCACCTTGTCTGTTCTAGTATATTTATTCTAAAAGTTCATGAGGCTGTTGGGTTGCTTCAAATCAGTTTTTGGTTTCTACCTTACTGCAGTCTATGGAACATATTAATTTGCGGTTTGAAATGCATAATATGTAGTGCATGCTACATATGAAAATATTTACCAAGTTCTCTTCCAGTTCACTTCTCAAAAGAATTTAGAACATGAGCTTCTTGTGAAAGGAGACTTTCTGTGACCAGGGCATACACAGCCTGTGAAAGGCCTGCTTCCGTTGAAGCTATTTTGAGAAGAGTACCACACATTCTGCACTAATGAAGGGAGTAGGTTTCATTTTGCATGAGCTGCAAATGAAACTTTAATACTGTAATTAATGAGTGTGCATCGAACATTACTGAAATGCGAAACTACATACAGGAAATTCAAAGATGTCGGGCTGTGATAACACATCTGCTTTCAATATCTTGATGAATGTCATGTGTTTATCGTTTACTCGTGTTTTATTATACTGAATTTCAGTTATTTGTATCACCTATATAAATGTTTTATGTAAAGACTTTACAACCGAATGCAACATTTTTTTTTTTCTTTTCCCTTCTCCCCAAAGATATTAATTATTGCAGTAAAGTGGCCTCAACACATTTATTTAACCTGGTTGTCTACCAGACCAGTGTGCAACTGTTACACATGTTGATGGAAAATTCACATATTTGCCCAAATTAATGAATAAAGGATTGAACATGTCTATAGGATCTCATCTTCCTTAAGTGAGTCAATTAGGGACATTGAAGTCCAATATCAAGGAGATCCTACCAAGTCTTTCATCCAAAACCTACTGTATAGAATTTGCTCATCTTGATCCTCCCTAACCCACTCTTTCACTGCATCCTTTTGTCTTTTTGTTTTCAATCAGGGATTTGGTCAGGGATCAATCAGGGATTCAATCAGGGATCAACAAAGGTTCACCAAATTGTTTCCTGGGATGGCAAGACAGTCATACAAGAGATAAGATCAATTTGTCCTGTATTCACCAGAGTTTAGAAGAATGAGAAGCAATATAATTGAAATGTATTACATTCTGACAGGGATACTGGAAGGTGTTTCCTCTGGCTGCAGGGTTGCAACTAAAGTTTCAGAATTAGCTGAGAGTTGAGGAGAAATTTCATTCCTGGTGAACCTGTGGAATTCATTATCATAGGGCTGAGGAGTCAGAGTCATGAAATATTATTAAGTACATAGATTTCTCAGTGTAAAAGTCATCAAGGCATCTTCTTGCGTATGGCGTGCACAACCTAAAGTTGTAGGACAACTTGTTCTATTTGATAGTGCACACCGGGTTGATTGCATTCGTCGAAACATGGCGGCAACGTGAAGGTTGCAATCTCCCACCCCAGGCATCAAGTATTGTGAGGTGGGAGTGGGAATGTTGTGTTATAATAGCAGCCATGATTGTACTGAATGGCAGAGGAAAGGTTGCATTGCCAATTCCTTTTTTCTATGTTCCTGCATTTCTGAAAATAACATGAAACATCTTTTAAAACTATGTAATGGATATTGCTTCACTGCAGCTTATGATAGGACTTCATAACATATAATGTGGAAAATACACACAACACTCCTTCCTTGGCATTGGCCTTATCTGCATAATTTACCTTATAATTTACAATTTATCATGCAAATAGTTTTCCCTCATCTCATTTTGGCTATCATTTTGACATTGCTGATTCTGGAGTAGATTTTCTGCTTGCTTTGGAAACTATGCTGCCGATGTTGGGAACTAAAAAAAATAATAATATCAATATAAGGTTCTTCACAATTAACTCAGAGTAACATCAGGATATTGTTGGCAGAACAAGTGCCATCCATGTAGATGACAAACAACACTGGTGGCCATCTAAACTAGCATGGTTTAGTGTGGCTTAATTGTAACTTCAAAACTGTTAAAACACTTTCTCATAGACATGGAAAAAAAAAATCTTCAGGGACATTCGGTCTCTTAACCTTTAAAAGGATAAAAGTAAATAGTAAACAATTGAACTCCCAAACTATGAAAAATTAAAGTTAACTAATATTCAGCAAAATGTTCAACGGAAACACAACTTATTGTCCTATTGATGACATCACAAGGGCATTAGATAAGGGGAAATCTATGCATATGGCAATCCTGGACTTTTCAAAAGTGTTCGATAAAGCTCCTCATGAAAGGCTCCAAGAAAAACTGGATTACTATGGCATCAGAAATAGTCTACATAACTGGATTAGGGACTTTCTCACAAATTGGACGCAGAGGGTGGCACAGGTTGGATCCTCGCCGTACCACTGACGGAGGTTCTTTGGTGATGGAAGCACATCATAAGTCGCTCTGATGATGAAGCTGATCTTGCTTGCTTCCATTTCCCATAGTTCTTTCCAGCTGATCTTCCTCCGCTCCACACCTTCCCACTGCATCCATTGCCCCTGTTTGGCAAAAGAGACCGCCTTTGCACTTCTTGCAGCCTCCTCCTGTCGCCACACCTCCTCGACCACCAATGTCCTCCGCTCTGATGTTGTGGCCTTTCGCCAAGTTGGTTTACTTGTCGTAAGGCCAAAGCCTCCTCTTCCCTGCTGGACTTGCCCCACGATGTCTTTGTGCCTCAGGGCTGATGAAGCTTGCTGTACTGCATCAGATGGTGTCCACTTCCGGCCAGTTACTAGGGGTGGCGCAACAGCACTGATGGTCTTGTCTCTAGAGTCCCTCAGTGTCATCTGGAGTCTTACTTTAGAACACTTGTATTCCTCTGTTAGACTAGTGAGAGGTAGTTCCAGGACCCCTTTGCCATATAGGCCGATGTTAGTTAGACATCGTGGGACCCCGAGCCATTTCTTCGCGTATGAAGTTATGGTTCGCTCCATCTTCTCCACAGTTGTTATTGGGGCTTCATAAACGGTCAGTGGCCACATTGTCCGAGGAAGGAGTCCAAACTGTAGGCACCAGAGCTTCAGTTTCCCAGGCAGTAGGGTCTGATTGATGTTCTCCAGGCCGTTGACAATTTCTTGCCTTAGTTGTTGCACCTGCTCTTTGTCCTTGAGACTTGTGTTGTACCATCTGCCCAGGCTTTTAACTGGCTGCTCAGACACTGTTGGTATTGGGTCGTCACCGATGCAGAACCTTGTGTCTCTAAGCACCCACTTGACTATGGAGATGCTTCGAGATTTACTTGGTTTGATTTTCATTCGGGCCCACTTGATGTTCTCCTGCAGCTTTCCAAGTAGCCGTTTGGTGCATGCTGCAGTAGTGGTTAGTGTTGTCATGTCGTCCATGTATGCCCTGATGGGTGGCAGACAGAGCCCAGCCCTGGTTCATTCACCGCCCACCACCCATTTTGAGGCCCTGATGATGACTTCCATGGCCATTGTAAAGGCCAAGGGTGAGACTGTGCAGCCTGCCATGATGCCTACTTCCAAGCGCTGCCATGTTGTACTGAAGTCAGCTGTTGTGAAGCACAGCTGCAGGTCTTGGAAATAGCTCTTGACCAGTGTGGTGATGAGCTCTGGTACATGGAAAAAGGCAAAAGATTCCCAAAGGAGTTCATGGGGAACTGAACCAAATGCATTGGCCAGATCGAGGAAGATCACATGTAGGTCTCTCTTGTCCTTCTTAGCTGCTTGGATCTGGTGCCAGATCATGCTTGTATGCTCCAAGCAGCCCGAAAATCCTGGAATTCCTGCTTTCTGTACAGATGTAACAATGTACTTGTCTGTTACCAGATAGGTGGACAGCCTTTGTGATACAATACTGAAAAAGATTTTTCCCTCGACGTTGGCCGGAATTGGCTGATGTCTGACGCATCATTTTCTTTAGGTATTAGCACGCCGCCGGCCCTTCGCCACGCCTTAGGTATTGTTTGCTTCTTCCACACCACCCTCATGAGTTTCCATAGAAAGTGTAACACATCCGGTGCGTTCTTGTAGAGCTTGTATGGTACTCCGTTTGGCCCCGGAGCTGATGCTGCTCTTGCTCGCCGGACAGTGTTCTCTACCTCTTTCCATCTCGGAGGGCTGGTGTCCAGGTTGAATTCAAGTGGTTGAATAGGCGGGATGTCATGTGGGATGACTAACTGCTCATGCCTTTTCGTGTCTTGGTGAGCCTTTTCCAGGTGTTCCTCCAATTCCCGTTTTGATGTTTTCAAAGTTCCACTTTTTTCCTTTGCGAAGAGGTCTTTGATGAACTTGAAAGGGTCTTTGTAAAATCGTGTTCTTGTGTGTTCTTTCTTCTTGCGAAGTTTCCTCAAGTTCTCTGCTTTTTGCAAGGTTGCCAATCGGCTCTTGATGTCCTCTTGGAGTAGCATGAGACCTTCTCTCTCTGCGTCAGTTGCTTTTTTCCATTGCTTTTTCAACTGGCTCCTCTCTCTGATTAGCCTCTCGATCTCCTGCTGCCTCCTGGACTTGATTGGTGTTGGTAATTTCTTTCCACCTCTCCCTTTACTCACCCCAAAACGTTCTTCTCCGTAGCTGTAGATTGTGTTGCCCATGCTTTCAAGCTTTTCCACTGCTGTGCCCGCTTGTTGCTCCAAGATATGTATAAGGTCACTGTTGACCGTCTCCCACTCTTTCTTTTCAACAGCTTTGGGCCATTTCACTCCAGGTTTGTTCCCTTTGATCTTTCCCTCCAATGGAGGTCTTTGTAGTTTAACATACTCAACAGAAAGGAGAACAAGAAAGAGTAATGATATGCAAATAGAAACCCCATTCGCCAGAACAGATAAGCACTCATTCTTATAAATGCATAGCAAAAGGATTTGAGTATAGGAGCAGGGAGGTTCTACTGCAGTTGTACAGTCTATTGGTGAGACCACACCTGGAGTATTGTGTATAGTTTTGGTCTCCAAATCTGAGGAAAGACATTCTTGCCTTGGAGGGAGTACAGAGAAGGTTCACCAGACTGATTTCTGGGATGTCAGGACTGTCATGAAGAAAGACTGGATAGACTTGGTTTATACTCTCTAGAATTTAGGAGATTGAGAGGGGATCTTATAGAAACTTACAAAATTCTTAAGGGGTTGGACAGGCTAGATGCAGGAAGATTGCTCCCGATGTTGGGGAAGTCCAGGACAAGGGGTCACAGCTTAAGAATAAGGGGGAAATCCTTTAAAACCGAGATGAGAAAAACATTTTTCACACAGAGAGTGGTGAATCTCTGGAACTCCCTGCCACAGAAGGTAGTTGAGGCCAGTTCATTGGCTATATTTAAGAGGGAGATAGATGTGGCCCTTGTGGCTAAAGGGATCAGGGGGTATGGAGAGAAGGCAGGTACAGGATACTGAGTTGGATGATCAGCCATGATCATATTGAATGGCGGTGCAGGCTCGAAGGGCCGAATGACCTACTCCTGCACCCATTTTCTATGTTTCTATGTAAGAACCTTAAGAGAATGGAATAAACTAGACAACAATATAGTCCAATCACCTTCACTAGATAGTTTTAAGAGGGCACTAACAGCACGTTAGCATGCACAACACATCCAAGTTGGCGATATGCAGAGTTCTGCCCTGCCGACTACAAATTCAGAAGGCTCAGAAGGTATTTCAGTTTTATTTTGGGTTGCAGCATTCCCTTTGTGGAGGTGATGGGCAAAGTCTCCCTGATCCAGGACCAACCTGAAACAAGTTATCTGTGGAGATACTGTACCTAGTGGAAGGGTTGTGGAACCCTAGCGAGCAACCATGAGAATCTAGCTTTAGAGCAATCGTAGTCATTTCACACCAAGGCAACTCAGTATTTCCACTTTCATGAAGAAATTTCAAAAGTGCTTACAATTAGAGTTGTGATTTACATTGGAAAATGTAGGCCTTTAAAAAAAAAAATGTAACTAGGCCAATATTTTCTAATGCATCCACAACTATCTTTTTCTTTTATTTCCCATGCGATGGAAGTTCACCATTTATCCCATTGAGACATGTCGGGTCTCAGCCAAGGCATTAATGCCATTCCCCATTTGCATACCCATCAACTACCTACCTCACCTTCCATTCCAATGTTCCTAGCGTTCACCTACCCTAGCGGTAATTTACACCAACCGATTAATCTAGTCTTTTGGATTGAACCAGGAGAAACTGAGTCCCAGGGAGAACATGAAAACTCCACAGACAGCACTGGGATGAGAGTCAAATGAGAAGGAATGGGTGACGTTTCCTTTGGGTTCTCAATAGGTTCAGCTTCAGACTGAAGAAGGGTCTCGAACCGAAACGTCACCCATTCCTTCTCTCCAGAGATGCTGCCTGTCCCGCTGAGTTACTCCAGCATTTTGTGTCTACCTTCAGTTTTTTTTAATGCTTTGTTTTTGAGCTACTGAGTGACTTTGCTTTTCACACCCACTGTTTTACCATTCAGTGCATATTGCTTTCCCCATTCTTTTCCACCAAGTGGATTTAACCAAAGTGAATCTTTGTTTACAAACTTATCAATGATCTACAGAAGTTAACACATTTTTCAGTTGGAGATGTTTCCTACATTGTAGTAAATTGTTAAATTGTACTTCCAGGACAGAGGTCAGGTCATGTATATGAGCAGTGGCCCATTTGCTGATCGTTCGATAAAACCATTGCTTGCATTCAGCATGGAAAACATGCATCCAGCATTGCTCCATGTTTAATCTTTAACTAACTTACCGTCTGCATCAGTGTTTTTTCCATGCCTTCATTTTAACAGACCTGCTAGTTAGCTGACAATGTGTTTTGACAATATATATGCAGAATATCTGTAGCATGACCTTGAATCATTTAAGGTACTTCCTCAAAAGATCTCTCGGAACTTGGGTAGTTTATAACCCAACGGTGTGAACATTTGAATTTTCCAATTTTAGGTAACTAACCAAAGTCTTGCCTGTCCCCCACCTGGATTCACAATTTACATCTCCTCAATTCTTATCTCAAACCTTTTGTCGTTTCATCTCTGCCCTTTATCCAACCATCTGCCTATCAACACCCCTCCAACCCCCTCCTCTCTCCTTGCCTGCATCTACCTCTCGCTTGTTACCAAATATACTACAGGTGCACAACCTTTTATCCGAAAGCCTTGGGACCAGACACTTTTCGTAATTCAGAATTTGTCGGTCTTCGGAATGGAAATTTTTTAGCGTAGATTTTAATGGCTGGCTCAGTGGTAGAGTGCTCGGCTCATATCCGCAAGGTCGCGAGTTTGCGCCTTGATCCTGGCAGTTACTCGATCGCGAGTTTGAGTCTTCAATGTCGTTTTTTCTTGCAGAATAAATGTTTGTATGAAATACAGTGTAGGAGAAGTGTACTGACTGTGTGGGCAGAACTTTGGAAGTGATTGCCCACCAGTCTAAAAAGCCGCGGTGTCTCCCTGTCCCTGGGATAGCAGGGGGCGATCAAACCCCCCTCCCCCTCCAACTCCAGAGGAATCCGCTCCCCGATGGGCCGCTACCAAAGATCATAGAGGAGCTCCTCTATGATCTTTGGCCGCTACAGTGACAAGTGGCAGTTCGCCCACAGCCCGAGCTGCGCCCCCTCATCCGCCACCCCAAGAACAAGACGTACCTTGCACACCATCAGCTTCTGCCCCTACGTGTTCCTCTGGAGTTGGAGCGGGGCTGGGCTGGAGTTGCTGCTGGCTGTGGGTCTCTGGGATCTCCGTGCTTGCAGTGGGCCTGGGGGTCGGTGGGCGGCGGTGGGAGCTGTGGACCTACGGACCTACCTCCGTGGAGCTAGCCAGCTTCGGAGCGTGGAGAGCTGCGGGGGCGAGCTGCTGCGACCCGACTCCGGTGGATGGTGACACCGGGAGCTCGCGGGTCCCCGGTGGGAGACTGCTTTGCGGGGCACCGGCAGCGGCGACTTCTCCCGCCCGAATTATGGGGTTGAGAGCAAACATCATAGAGGTTGAGAGTGACCTGGAGGGGGGCCTTACAACGCCCGGCGCGGCTGTAAATTGCCGCGGACTTGCTAGCGCCCGCCGGGGGCTCCAACATCAAGATCGGGGCAGGGCCCTACATCTCCCGGCGTGGCTTTGAGTGGCCGCTCCCCGATGGGCCCCTACGACGCCCCGAGCTGCGCCCCGTCATCCGCAACCCAGGTTCCTCTGTAGTTGGAGTGGGGCTGGGCTGGGCTGCTGTTGGCTGTGGGTCTCTGGGATCTCCGTGCTTGCGGTGGGCCTGGTGGTCGGTGTCCAATTGGTCCTGGCACGGTCCTGCTGCAATCGCCGACGTGAAGACAGTGCAAAGCCCCCGCGCCGGTGCAATGGGCGGGGAGCTGGAGAGGGGAGGGAAGGGGTCACACACATGGCCGGGAAGCAGAGGGTGTAGGTGGGGTGATACTGAAGCGAGCGACAATCTGCTGCTGCCTGCCCCGCTGAGTTAAAAAGTTCCCACGCAAGACTCACGAAACACTGTATATCGTGAGTCTACCGTGGGAACTTTTTAATTCAGCGGGCAGGCAGCAGCATATTGTCAATTATTAACCCTCCCGCGCAATATACCCTCACCTTCTCTTTTATGAATGGGGATTTAGTTCCCCTTTCTTCGAGGACCGACCGGAGGTTCCGCTGTCACCTCTGCGGGCCGCCCTTGGTGAACGTTTTCAAGGACCTTTCTTCAAGGACCGAAAAAATGGCCGCTATTCGGAGGTTTTCGTTATTTGGAGCTTCGGATAAAAGGTTGTGCACCTGTAGTACTAAAGATACTAGTGTCTTTGCTTGCTAGGGGTTGTCCTGCCCCTCCTCTCTTCCAGATTCCTTCCTCCTCCATAAATTGGAGGGGGAAGTTTATCCTCCATAATTTATCGTGGAGGACATTACTTCCCAAGTACATACTTCCCAAGCACCAACCTTTTGGTCCAAGTGTAATAAAAAAGGAACTTCGGGAACTGCAGATAGACACAAAATGCTCGAGTGACTGGATAGTCAGTCAGGGTATCAAAACAAGATTCTATATGTTTAAGGTGAAAGAAAGGAAAGTTGAAGTATTTTTTGCAGAGTGGTGGATATTAGGAACGCGCTGCCAGAGGAGGTTGTGGAATCCAACACAATCACGTTTAAAAGGTATTTAGACAGGCACATGAATAGGGGAAGCATACAAGGATATGGGGCCAATGAGGGCACCTGGGATTATTATTGATTGGGAAAAAGTTCAGCATAGGCATGGTGGGCCCGAAGACCTGTTTGTCCTATACAACTGACTCTGACACTCAGTGCAGGAATTGAAAAAAAATGCTCTCTGTCAGCAGCTGTGGAAGAAAGAATTTCACTTTTGCTGTTGAAATGGATTGAATAGAATGGTTCTTCTGCCAAATTGAACATGCCCCAATTGATTACTTGAATCCAATCATCCCTTTAAGAAGATACAGTACTAATTCCTGTCGCTCATTCTGTTGCATTGCATTGCAACTATGAAAGTGTTGAGTATTGCTCCTAAGGCAGTTTTTAATTGGATGATGTTCTTTTCAACTTCTTACTGTTGCTTCTATAAGTGGCAAATCAGTTGCTGTGGGATGGCGTTTGGACCATGCTTCAAGGACAACATTGGATTTGAGGAGATCTTGGTGTTCTTTCCAGCAGCTGCTCTAGAATTTCACCTTGTTCTTGACTCTGGGACGGGGCCTTGGGTGTTAGGGTCATAGTTGTCTATTACTGAACTGAAGAATCCACAAACATTATGACTGTTAGCTTTCTCCTTATCTACGATCTGGTTGTGGGTTCCCAGGGTTCTTGCTAAACCTTTGCCTTATAGTGCCTTCTGAGGACTGTTTGCCTTGGGGAAGAGTGTAGTTTCCTAGCTAACAAATGCTTTGCTTTTGCAGTGAATTAATTCTTGGCCATTCTCAACAAATCCACTCTGGTGGTTCTTGATAAAGAAGCTGAGAATATCTTCACAGTGGTCGCTATGGTGAACTTCAGGGCAATGCATAAGTGATGGACACATTGTGGTTCATGGAGTCTAACAATTGATGGTTCCCATGCGCTCTTTGAAAGAGCTGCCTTTGTGATGTCTTTGAGAGTTTTAACATTAATCTTCTGTTGATGCCGACTTTTTAAGGGGGTTATTTTGTAGATAGAACGGGTCAAGCATTGTTCAGTCCAGCAATCACCTGTCCCAATCAATACAGAAGTGATTTATTTACGGACCCATGCTCTGAAATCGATATATCTGAGAGGTGCCAGTGCTCTGACCAAGGGATTTGCCATGACATCTTGAGCTTGTCCCTCTTTTTAGTTCCTTCCCTCACAGTGGAAAGTGGTGATTCTGCTGTGGGGGGACGTTCATGTTAAATTCTATAGTGTGTTTTGTCTTTTTTCTTTTTTTCTTTTATATGGATGTATGGTAATCTGATTCCTTCTCTGTAAAGCACTTTGGCTTCAACGTGATTTGATTTAAAAGTGCTATATCAATAAAAATTACTTACTTACTCTTTTATAAGGCTGGGCTTTGAACATTTTACCATGAAATGGATCTTATGGGAGTTATCCCTTGCTGATCATGCCTTACTAGAGGGTTGTGTCCTCTGCCTGTGTAGCATTAAAGTCGCCCAGGGTGGGAAAACAAATACTGGTTTTGCATGCAACACCTGGATTCTGAAAATAAATGAATAAAGGGTAACAGAAACAGGTTGCAATGTCACAATAATCCCTCAAAAGGGCTTTCATATCCTCCTATCTATAGAGAACAGATCCAGTTGATCATTGGATTATTGATTAAATTCATTTTACTGTTTGTTTTCCATTTAACAAAACTGGCATTGAATTTTAATTTTAGCTGCATTCTTGCAGTCGGTTTCGCAGTGCAGCATTTCGGAGCTTAAGGCCTTGACAGCTGAAAGTGCAGCTGCTGGTGGTGGAGTGATTAAATTCAGGGACGCGGTGGACTAGCAATGTAAGACGTAGATATTTTAGAGATTATAAATTTGGTAAAGATTACAAAGAAAGGGGGGGGGGTGAGATTTTGGAGGAATTTACAAACAAACATGTGAATTTTAAAATTAAAGTGGGAAACAATTTAGATGAGGTAAGCACAGGTGCAATGGGTGAATCGGATTTGGTGCGAGATAGAACATTATCAGCAAGGTATTGAATTGCTGCCATAGAGAGTGGAATTGAGGACATTGACCTGGATTGCTTTGGAACAATAACGTATGTTTGGATG
Organism: Amblyraja radiata; assembly: GCF_010909765.2. Classification (NCBI taxonomy): domain Eukaryota; kingdom Metazoa; phylum Chordata; class Chondrichthyes; order Rajiformes; family Rajidae; genus Amblyraja; species Amblyraja radiata. The sequence goes on along the minus strand of NC_045957.1, from coordinate 47,646,264 downwards.
AGAGCTTTCACTGGCTGAATTAAGGCAATGCTGGAGATGATATGTGGACGCATTTGAAACTTGACTCTTTGGTCAAATGTAACATTTAGTTTGCAAGCAATCTGATTCAGCTTTGTACAGTTCCATGGAGAGGGATGTAGTGGGTAGTTCTTCTTAAAGCGCTTTTGAAATTGGTCAGTTCATTACTTGGAGGAATCTTCATCCAGTTGGCCAACAAAAGGTGTTTACTGAAACGGTGAAGCTAGATCTTTATGCTACACTTTAGGTTGAGATTAAGTGAAGCTAGAATATTAAGGAAAAAAAGAAAAAAGTAAAATCAACCTGAAATCTACCCACCTTATCTATTTTTTTGTTGTTGCATGATCTATGGTCAAAATCTATTGCAATTTGAGTTGATTATACCCAGATACGTAGTAAATGTTAATAACCAAATTATTTTGTGCTGTTGAATATTCTACTGATTTGTTTTCCTGTGAAATTATTTTTTTCCACTTTGCATTTACAGCATATAGTTAGTTCCCAATGTCGTTCTGGGAAAATTACAACCTGGGATTAGTTTGTGCTAGAATTCTTAGAACAAGGATGGATGGTGGCTAAGTTTTGATTTAGTTAGAATTTCCTAACTGGTGGAGAGCATGTCGAAAATAAATCCTCCTATCTTCAGGGACGTGGGAACACATTCACTCACTCAGCTGCAGGCAGGAGGCCAAAGGAATATGAAATTGGAGTTTTACAAGAAATAAACTTGCTGCGTGCTGCTATAAAAACCTTGGTCAAGGACAACGTGGTACTCTGCTTGAAGATGCCTTGCTCTAATTGGCTTCACCATCTGGGGTCGTGGTAAAACCAAGCAACAATATCTCCTATTGATAGCATTGAGGAGATTAGTTCAATATCATTTGGTGAATCAGCTTTGCATTCTATTAATGAAATAACCCCTGTACTAAATATTTTGAAAGAGATTAGTTTCCTGCTCCAGCTTGATAGATTTTTTTCCAGATGCCTTGGGTTGTTACTTGGCTGTTTGAATAGGTTGTGATTGAGTGAGATTGGGCTTTCCATCACCTCTAAGCTGGTAAAGTAGCTTCACAGATTCTTGATGGCGTATTCCATCTACTTGCCCTTTTAGAAATCAATGCTGAATTATCAAGAAGGTTGAGCACAAAAGCATGTCATGACCAGCTCTGTGACCAGGGTGTCCATGTGGCTTTTATTTTGTTGTAAATGCGGAATTGCTTTGAACACCTACCATGTTTTATCAGATTGGTATTTCAATGTACAATTTGCAAATAGTTGGAAAAATTCCAAGTTATTGCTAGTCTTTAGCCAACACATGCAATAGGAGTCTTGGTTAATGTTATTTTTTTATTTCTCATTTGTTATGAATAGCCATATTGTGAATTACATTGTAATGAGGGAGAACTGGAATATTTCTAAACATTTTTATTAGTAATTCTATTTTGCAGCTGAAGTAACAAAAAGTATATTTTTAAATATATAATTGTACAGCGAGCAATCACATTCAACTCTCAGCATTTACTCTTTTTCTATTTTTAAACTATTTTGGATTCACATATAAAGCAAAAATACATATAGATGTGCAGAGTGAAAAAGAAGAAGAATTGAACAAAATGTAATCACCAAGTGGCGTTTAGATGGAAGATGATAAGAAGTGACTTCTAACTTTCGGCTAGTTTCTGGAGAGGAAAGGAAGCGAGAGATGTCTTGGTACCTGTGAATTGATTTGTAATGCTTTGAAACAGAATTTAAATTATTTTTTGTCGTGATTTTATTGCAACAATAATGACCCTTGGCTCTTTCTGTATACTGAAGAAGCAATGTCTAGTGCAAAGAATGCTGTCAAGGCCAAGCAGGTTCATGCTGGTGCTTGTTCTGCAGTCAAATCTCCTTCCTCCCCAACACTCAGTTCTTGGCAACATAACCTTGTTAACTTTAATTTAGAGATACAGCTCGGAATCAGGCTCCTCGGCCCACTGAGACGATGTTGGCCATCGATCACCTGTTCATACTAGTTCTATTACTCTATTTCACATTCACTCCCCACACAGGGGCCAATTTACAGAGCCATTTAACCAACAAATCCACATGTCTCTGGGATGAGGAAGGAAACTAGAGCACCTGGAGGAAACATGCGGTGATAGGGAGAATCCAGGTCTCTGATGCTGTAGGGCAACGGCTCTACCAGCTACTCCACTGTGCCATATTCCTATTCTTGAATTGTTAAACTATCCTTCAAATTAAAAAAAATAGCCTTGCCCATCGTAGAGTCACAGCACAAAAACAGGCTGTATGTCTTCACTCATCCATGCTGATCAAGGTGCCATCCTGAGTGAATTACATTTGCCAGCATTCATTCCAATGTATTCCTTTTGTAATTATGATATTATTATGTTACCAACTTTGAAATCAAGAATTTGTTCAAATAATGGAAGAGAATGTCTGGAAGAGCCTTGGGCAAGAGATTGGTCACATAAAATAAGATTTACTTTAAAAAGTTTTACATTTTTTAATACTTCAAATGGCTTGTTAAATTAGTCCCCCCCCTCACCCCCCCCCCCCCCAAAGTATTGAAAAATATTTGAAACTTTAAATTTTAGAAGTTTATTGGATAATTAATATTTAATTTTCTCAGATGTATTTTTAATTTAAAATATTTAACCATTTCGGAATGCGTCAAACATTTCTTATCAAAATATTTTAAGTCTACGACTACTTTGGCTATGTCTAGAGATTGATTTAGCTGACTGTTCATTTAAAAAATAATCTTATTTAAAGGACTGGATTTGTTTGGACTTGCCGACGTGATTCTCCCTTCATGCCAATATATCCTTGTCACACAGATGGCCTCCTTTTGGAGTATTCTCCCAGTATTTTCCACATGTCCCCATTTGGCCTGTGAAAGAGCAAGTCTTTCTGCTTCCTGAAGTGAGCTACAGGTAGCTCACAGTTGGCCACACGACACACCACATTATTTTTCTCCTGGTTGTTAATGGGAATCAATATTCCTCAAGAATAATCTTAGAGTTATAATCTTAATGGTTCTGCAGATTAATAATTGATTGTAGCTGTTGGAATTTTCAAATAATTGATTCCACAAAATAATTGTTCGATATATGAAGTTTTTACAGTAGGGATGAATTGGTGTTCTGTGATTCCATGTTATGTTTGTTTCCAAGCGCAGGCTTTTAGCATGCCATATAGTTAACATGTCAAACTAAGTTCAAGTTCACATTTATTGCCACATGCACCAGCTAAGGTAAAGTGGAATTTGATTTACCATGCAGCCACACAATCAAAAAGAGCACAATACACAATAGAATACAACATGAACATCCACCACAGTGGAATCAACATTCTTCACTGTGGTGGAAGGCAATAACATTCAGTCAGTCCTCCTCCTTGGTTCATTCGTGGTCGGGGCCATGAATACTCCGCAGTCGCCGCTACGGACGATGTACAGGCCCTCTCGTTGGGATGCTCGAAACTCCGACGTCGGGACAGACAGACACTCCGCTTGAAGGTCCCGAATCGGCCGCTTCCTACCGGAGATATCCGACCACGATGTTATAGGCCGCAAGCCGGCGGTCAGAGTTCTGCTCCGGCGGTCCACAGTGAGGGATCCCACTCTGAAATGGAAAGTCCACGCCGCGCCCGCGGTTAGAAGCTCCGCAGACCGCGGTTTCAGAATCTTATAGTCCGCGGGCCAGCGATCAGAGCACTTCTTTTGCCGATCCCTGCCAAGGGATCACCAGGCACCACAATGGAAAGTCTGCGCTGCGCCCACTGCTGAAGCTCTGGGCCCGACTCTGGGAGAGGCCACACCAATCCAATCTGTTAGGCCGCGAGGGTGGGCGAAAATGTGACTAGGAGAAGTCACATTCCACCGAGGTAAGTAACTGAAAAACAGTTTCCCCCTATTCCCCGCCACCCCACACACACTAAAACACACTTTTAGACATACTAAAAACCAAAAAAAGTGGAAAGGACGAACAGCTGCTGGCGAGGTTGCCGGCTCGTGGCGCCACCCGATGACCGATCTAACGTGTGCTCACTCACTTTATATATGTTTTCATGCTCTGAAGTAAAAAGTGCATTTGCATGTTGATCAGTGACTGTTTATTCCAAAGTAGCTAGACTCTTTACATCAATTGAATCCGGGCATTTTATTGGCATTAACAAGAAATTAATGTATTTTGAATTCCAGTTTTCACTTGGCAAATAGACTTTGGAAAAAAATTGTATTCAGGCAATCAGAAATCAGCTGTTTTTGCCAAGTTTCTACAAGCAAGTTTGCCTGTTTGATTTTGACCTGTAACATGATGAGAGAAATATATTTCCTGGGTTGACTAGTTTTGTTTTGGAGGTAATGCCTTCGAACAGTGAATCTGTATTAACTAAATACTGTGAAAAGTAATCCAGCACAAGGAATGGCAGTGTAACTGAAACTTTAAATCAAAACCATAACATTTAAGGCAATCTTTTAAAACAAAATCATGCTTCACTGATTGTTGTGGTACTTCTAATTTGCTAAATTTAGAGTTTGGGAGTAAGTTTTAACTGAAGCTTTATTTAAAGGCATTGAGCAGACCCGAGTTGCATTTCCTTAAGACCTGGTGTGCTAAATTGAGTGTAGGCGGTTACATTTTTTACTTGGCACAAGAATTAAGTAAATTGTCCCAGCAGATGATGAAAATTGAATTGATATCTCAGCCTTGGTACAGAGGTTTGCAGCAGCACATTGTTCCAAGAGGTACATCACCACTCAGTGGAATGATGAATGAGAAGAACATAGGGTTTTGTGCGTAGGAAGGAACTGCAGATGCTGGTTGAAACCGAAGATGGACACTAAAGCTGGAGTAATTCAGCGGGACAGGCAGCATCTCTGGAGGAAAGGAATGGGTGACATTTCAGATAAGGTTTTGTTCAACTGAAGTATGCAGTCAGTTGTTGCAGCCACAGAATATTACACATGACCTTAGATCAAAAAATGTCGAGTTGTGGGAAAATTGTTACATTTGTTTTTTATGTGTTGAAGTGCATGTTTAAATTTTATGTTTGCTTTTACTTTGTGCATACATTGTAAGAACAGATATTATTGTGTAAAACACTGGCCACAATATACTTCGATGGTTGAAAAACATGCACAGTCTTAATGTAAATCTATATCTTGGATGTTTGGTGCGATAGGTCTGAGGTGTTTCTCAATTTTATATTTATGTTGGGAGAAGTCAGGCATTGTACTGCAGAGCATGAGGCCAGATAAAATTGGTCATTTTTGACTAAAAATGAAGCAGGCTTCATTCAACTCTCTATAGATGGCCTACTTTTGGTTTATAGCCTGCACTATTCATGTGCTTCCAAGACCCAAATGAACTTTGGGCAAAGTGGCAACAAGACGAGTTGCATGCCCTATGACTTCCTATACTCGTCTGTGGTTGTGCATCTCGTAGATATGGAGAAACCAGTCCAAAATCACCAAATTTCCCCAAAGAAACAAAAGGATCCCTCGGCTTGAGTATCACAGCTGAATTTCTCTTACAAATCTGTCCACTTCACCAGTGGCATGTGGCAAGCAAGGTGAATGCTTCATGTGTGCACCCATTTTATGATTGTGTTTTAAATATTCTAGTTGTTTGGTTGGCTCAATGTTCTTTCCACATGAAACCATAGAAACATAGAAAATAGGTGTAGGAGTAGGCCATTCGGCCCTTCGAGCCTGCACCGCCATTCAATATGATCATGGCTGATCATCCAACTCAGTATCCTGTACCTGCCTTCTCTCCATACCCCCTGATCCCTTTAGCCACAAGGGCCACATCTAACTCCCTCTTAAATATAGCCAATGAACTGGCCTCAACTACCTTCTGTGGCAGAGAGTTCCAGAGACTCACCACTCTCTGTGTGAAAAATGTTTTTCTCATCTCGGTCCTAAAGGATTTCCCCCTTATCCTTAAACTGTGACCCCTTGTTCTGGACTTCCCCAACATCGGGAACAATCTTCCTGCAAACCGTTCCCTGTCCAATATTATTAGGAAATATAGATTATGCATTTTTAATTTGAGAAATGTAATAGTTTGTGAATACAGAGTGATTTGTTCAGGCTGGAGTTTTAGTTGTCAGAGATAATCACTCCATGACTGGTCATGCAGAACTTTTCTATGCATTCAAAATCGTTGCTTTATAATTTGGTGTTACACTTGCATTTAAAGACCTGACATGGAAGTTTTGCAGTGTTTGGCGTCTGAGTTATGATAGGAAAATTGCTGTGCAATAATGGAAAGAGTGATGTTTTACTGTGCTGCATTACTGGAAATGTGGCAAATCTCTTAATGTTCAGTTTCACCCGACCATCCCCAACACTGACCAGCCCTGCATCCCATTCCCCTGGCCCACTGAAACCCCTCCCACCAATCCTTCAGAAATGTTAACCCTTCTTGCCCCAAGCTGACCTTTTTGCCTTTCTGTGACATCAACCGGCATTTGTTTTCCTCACCTATTTCCATTCCACTCTTTTTCCATTCCACTCCAGCAGAATTTGGTGCTTTCCAATGATCAGGCTTTCTGGTTCATTTGGCTGCTTTTTAGTTAAAAAGAAATATGCTTCTGCGATAATTGCCATGAATCACACTCCAATTCCTGTTTCTGCAACATGTTGCGTACATCAATCAACAGCGAATGCCTGTAACCAAATTTGACAAGTATTTGAAGCAAAATACTAAGTACCGGATTAACTCGGTGGATCAGGCAGCATATGGGAGGAAAGAGACAGGAGCAGTTTTGGGTTGGGAGCTTTCTTCTGACTGTTTGTAGGATGGGGGTGAATGCTGGAAAATGGATTTGGAGCTGTGATTAAGCCTGGCAAGTGATAGGTAGATACAGATGAGGGGGGGTTGATTGGCAAATAGGTGGAGCTTTGTTTTGTTTAAATGAAGACAGACCATGTCAGACAAAGTCAATCCCCTTCCCTTGTTTCCAGAGGTCTCCAATTATGTCCACAACCTGGCATGACGGAACCCTGCTCCCAGCACCCAAATGGGAACGCCTGCCAATGTCTTGATTCCTGATTTATTTATTTTTTGCCCTTTCCCTCCACTTCCTCCAAACAATTGACAGGTTTGCATCCAATGATTTATCCAATAGTTGCCCTTGGACAGTGACTTCAGGGTTTGTACATGGTAAAATAAACCTTGCCTTGATGGCTACATGCTAGTGGTGCAGTGGATAAATTGGCATAATTGCATGAGAAGTTCATTTGCTCTGCTCAAGCTGAAGGGAAATCATAGAAGCAAGATTGTTATTGTTCTGTATAGGACCACAATACATTCAAAAAGCACAGTACTGCAGATAATACTCAGTTTTTTCTCAACCCACTTGCACATCTTCCAGAGATATGCCACATAAAAGATGATTAGCATCCACGTATGTTTGACAAAGCCAAGAGAAAGAGCGTGAAAGCAAAATCAATGCATGCCATTATGTTCTGGCAGTAAAATTATTCTGGCAAACAAGCAGCTCTACATATGTCCACCATTTAAAGTGATGGTTATGAAAGGATCATTTTGCAAAGCATCACATAAAATGGATTATTCGTCTAAGTGCTCAAAGTACACCCCACTGCAGATGAACCTCAGAGTTGTAAAAAAAAACTAGTAATGATGAGTGGTGACTTGGCTCTCTGGAACTGTGGACTCTGTTGCACTTTTTCTACAGTGGAGATATTCAGAACCAGAAACTCTCGATTCTTTTAAGAGGTAAACATGACCATTTATAATTGTTGTTAGTGAACCACCTGCCCATTTTAGTCGCATCTTTAGTTTTTCCAATGACCATTCCACCCATGAATGAGTTCATATTTAACCATTCCACTACCACTAGATTCAGGAGCAGTTACTTTTCTATTACCATCTGGTTCTTGAACTAACCTGCACAACCCTTATCTTACTTCAGCTGCAGAACACAATGGACCACCTCTTGCACTACCATAGACCTGTTCTGTAATTATGTTTTGCACTAATGTCTTTGCAGTCTTTTTTCCTTTTACACTGTTGCGGATAATTTGTATTTTGTGTGTTGTCTGAATCTATGTGCCTCTGATGTTGCTGCAAGCAAGATTTTCATTGTTCTTGTACTTGTGCATATGTATTGTCATATGTACTTGTGCATATGACAATAAATTTGACTTCCCTTGCTATCAAATCTGTTGCGGTTTAGAACATAACTCTCTCAGACTAATCGCTCAATGGGAAGAATGCCCTAACTTGCACTCATTAATTGGCTTTAACATAGTAAGGGCAAAAGTGATTCCTTGCGGATTAGCTTCAGTAATGTTTGAAGTAAGTTCTATCGTTGCCGCATGAAATAATTGTGTTGTTGCCTCACTGGCTGTCATCCCTTGTCAAACGGTTTACTAGTCCAGAGATTTGCACGCAACGTAAATTATCTGAGAATTGCACGTGATTGTATTTTCTTAGCACCTAAAATGGTTTCTAATTTGCAACATACTTCACATTGACTTTAGTTGGTTTGATTCTTTGAATTTGTTTCTGCTGTTTTGGTTAAAAAAACAGAGCAAGGCTGCTTTTTGTTGCTCAGGCACACCATCTGGCATTTGCATAAATGACACTCGAGTGTACCGTTCCGTGACTAACAGCAACTATCACCTTCCAATCTTGCCTGCTCATGCATCACCTGACGCCATGTTTAAAAAATATTAAACAAAGCTCTACACTGTATGGAGGATTTCAATGATCGTTACATGAGTTGGATACATAATTTCCCTCGCTAATCATTGTTGCTTTTGGCTCAGTAAAAGGGTTAAAGTAAATAGTTTCTTTTTCAGGGAGGTGTTCCATTGTAATTTCCATGCATGTCTCCCTCATAGTGTGTGATTTAAAAAAAAACTAGAACTATGCCGCTGTAATCCACAGGTTGGACAAATAATTCATACACCATTATTACAATTTGACAGTATGACTTCTAAATAAATGTAAAACTAACCAAATAGAAGCTAGAACTTTGTCCCAAATAAAAGAATTGCATGTGCGTGTCCATGCCCATCTATATCACAAGTGATGGTCAACATCTGCACTGATGCTGCTGTAGTGCAGGCTGGATTTTACTGAGCATTTTGCTATCTTTCAGAATATAGATTTCAACAAAAATGTCTTGCATGTTTTACGGATGGTTTTGCATGTTTTATATGGATCCTATACATGGCATTATGATTGAGCAGCTTTGCAAGCATTAAACTTGTTTTTATTTGCCAAAAGGGAAATTCCAATAAAGCAGAAGATGATCACCTGAATTTACAATCTGCCATGATATATAGAAACATATGTACAGAGAAGTTCACTGAGGTGTAAAAGTGTTTCTATTTTTTGATCATTGCCCGTGTGGTGTAATTAATGGGTGTGCAATTTTTCTGTCACCTGACAATTGTCAATAAGCACATTTACAAGGCTTGCTGAGCTTCGAAGCAGTATGCTGCAGTTTGAATCGTAGTTTTGAAGGAATATTACTTTGTTGGAGCATTCTGCACCCTCTCCAAAGCCTCCACATCCTTCCTGTTATGAGACGAGCAAAACTGTGCACAATACTCCTAATGTGGCTTAACCAAAGTCCTATAATGCTGCTGCATGGATTTGTGAGAACGAGATTGATCCCAGATCACTGGAGCAGTGAGGCTTTATCTCTACTAACTGTGCTCCCCAATTAAGCATTTTATGAAATTCTGAGATAATATGGCCATTTTATAAATGTGAGTGTTTAAAAATAAATAAATCAGCATTTAAGTAGAACTGATAGTTTAGTCATGACTGAATGATATTAGAAAGATGATTGCATAATTTTGGATGATTAATGTGGATTGCTGTTAAAATAGAGCTTGTGCAGAATACATACTTAATAATTATGTCCAAAATCACTAGTTCATTATGCTTTTCATCAGGTTATTTGCCAATGTCTGCTTTTAAAACGAAGCTGTACTGACTTGAAACCATTCCATCCTGTTGAAACATCTTGTTGTGGCACTTTTCCACGCAAAATGGTTCAATCTTGTGCCTCTTTAACTAAACAATATTTTTCTGCTTGGTGTGTTATTTGTTGCTACAGGGGTAACATGGATAAATTGGGTCCTTAATTCATCTGCTATGATCGTCCAGAATTGAACTGTGTAGAAATCAGGATTGGAAGTTGGAATAGAGCTGGCTCCTCTTCTTCATAAAACAGTTGTTGTTGCCAGTGTTTTTGAAGCCAGTGTTGTCTGGCTGATATACTCAAAAATACATAGATTGTGCCTAGAAACTAACCAGCATTTGTTATATTAACTATGCTTAAAGTGCTTTTAGCTATTGGGAAAAGAACTGTGCGACAGAAAATTCCTAATTATATTTTCTCTCATACCGGCCAAGTCGTCTTATCAAGGAAAGTCCGCCACAGGTGATCTTTTAAGATGAGGGCATTTTCACTCCAATGAATATAAAATGCATACTCTAGCCAGCTATTTTTGAATTTAATACTATAGCTTATATCGTGTGACATTTCCCTGCTGTTACCGAATATTAATGGATGAATTCTTCACCGCTGTATATTTGCTAGTGGTTTTGTCCTTTTATTTGAAATGAATTCTTGCTGTGTTCAGCAATCATGGAGGTTTTTGCTGAAGAGTTTATTAAAGCCAGTGTGAGGTTAGTTCCGCCACAAGTGGCATCTGCCGTCAGCAGGTTGCGATGTTTTATGGGAGGAGTATCGGACCAGAGGTTGAGGGCTGCCCTTCTGATGCATGAGAGAGTTGTGAGTCTGTGGAATTCTCTGCCTCGGTGGCGGTGGGCGGTGGAGGCCGGTTGTCTGGATACTTTCAAGAGAGAGCTAGATTGGGCTCTGAAAGATAGCGGAGTCAGGGGATATGGGAAGAGGGCAGGAACGGGGTACTGATTGGGGATGATCAGCCATGATCACATTGAATGGCGGTACTGGCTCGAAGGGCCGAATGTCCTACTACTACACCTATTGTCTATTGTCTGCCCCTGTTTTGATGATGAGTATGGTGCATCCAGCCATCAATATGCAGTGTGGTCAGCCACTGGTGACTTCCTGGAGATAGTTGATCAGAAGTAGTAGAAACCTTACCCTTGTCTCAAATTCCTAGTTGTAACCCAGTAGAATTAATTGTTCCTTTTAGGGATGGGCTTGATAATCTGCAAGAGATTTATCAATGTTATATGTTGTCAATAAAAGGCACATCCTTTGCAGATAATGAGCAATAATCAATGCAATAATAATTTGCCTTTGAAATTGGTGATTTGACAATCCCTCAGCTGATTTTATTTAATGTCACATTTCAACAAGATAATTGTGGGATGGCCATAGTCCCACCACTAACGGGTTTTTTTCCAGGAGGGGAAATCCAAAATGGACCCATTTCCAAAGTTTGTGAGTGTTTATGCCTGTACAGTATCAAATGGTGCCCAGTGGACAGTCATCTGGTTGAGATACTCTAAAGTGTTGCTTGTGTGCAAGAGATAAAATGGCAATGGATTAGATGGGTAATACCAGTCCTTCATCAGTTCTGATCAGAAGTAGTTTACAAGTTCCTTAATTGCTGTGCATTGTACAACGCTAACAATCCAACTGGTTCTTTTTTTTCACACTTATGAACAGAAAGCTGCAAATTTGCTTTTTAGCTGAATATCACTAATCTCCTTGGCTCAGTTACTGAATTTCATCCACACTGGTCTCAGTTAGGTACGTAATTAGAATGTTGCCTGGCAGAATTTCAACTTCAGTGCAAGAGAAAAATAATTTGTCTGCATGGATTGCTACTTTTGACTGCTCATTATTGGGGTTGTTGTGCAGAGATTTTTATCACCCAGGATATTTGGATCAAATGAGTCATTGGGATTGGGGAGAAATTTTGAGGTGGAAAAATGCATCATTACTTGCAAAATATTAATTTTCCTTTTAGTTCCAGAAGTTTAATATTCCAGTTTCTGGAAATGACAGATTAAACTATTGGTGATTTTTAAATAAATGGTAGTTACAGAAATTAAATAGTTACAGAAATGGTAGTTACAGAAAAGGCGATCCAGTAAAAAAATCACCTCCTCTCAGTCCGTCGTAACCTACCTGATCTCCCAGTGGTTCAGCACTTCAACTCCCCCTCCCATTCACAATCTGACCTTTCTGTCCTGGGCCGCCTCCATTGTCAGAGTGAGGCCCAGAGCAAATTGGAGGAACAGCACTTCATATTTCGCTTGGGTAGTCTACACCCCAGTGGTATGAACTTCTCTAACTTTCGATAGCCCTTGCTTTCACTCTCCATCCCCTCCCCCTTCCCAGTTCTCCCACCAGTCTTACTGTCTCTGCCTACATTCTATCTTTGTTCCTCCCCTGACATCAGTCTGAAGAAGGGTCTCGACCCGAAACTTCGTCAATTCCGTCTCCCCATAGATGCTGCCTCACCCGCTGAGTTATATTTAAGAGGGAGTTAGATGTGGCCCTTGTGGCTAAAGGGATCAGGGGGTATGGAGAGAAGGCAGGTACAGGATACTGAGTTGGATGATCAGCCATGATCATATTGAATGGTGGTGCAGGCTCGAAGGGCCGAATTGCCTACTCCTGCACCTATTTTCTATGTTTCTATGTTACTCCAGCATTTTGTGTCAACAATCTAAATGTAATCATTTTCAGTTTTGAGGAATGTAGATTTGTGGGTGGGAAAAATTAACCCTTTTTAATGATTATGAATAGTGAAAGGCCTGGAGAGAGTGGATGTTTACACTCGTGGGAGAATCTAGGACCAGAGGCCATAGCCTCAGAATAAAAGGACGTACCTTTAGAAAGGAAATTAGGAGAAATGTCTTTAGTCAGAGGGTGGTGAATCTGTCGAATTCATTGCCACAGAAGGCTGTGGGGCCAAGTCGGGGATATTTTTAAGGCACAGAATGACAGATTCTTGATTAATAAGGATGTCTGGGGTTATGGGAAGAAGGCAGAAGAATGGGGTTGAGGGAAAGATTGATCAGTCATGATTGAATGGCGGAGTAGACTCGATGGGCCGAATGGCCTAATTCTGTTCCTATAACTTATGGACTCATAGCAATGTTCAACATTTTAGCAAATTCAAATGAGTAATGTCGCTAACCTGCCAGCACATTGCAAAATATTCTTTACCATCTAGCAGAATGAGTCTGTGGTGTGAGTTAGCTAAAGAGGTTTGTGCTCGCTATCTCTTCCAGCATCTTCACAGCCGAGAAGGATGGACAGGGAATGCTTGGGAATACCAACACGGCCAAGCACCACTCTGGTATATTCCTTTGTCATTGCTTAAAACAAAACCTTCCCACCCTGTTTGCAATGTGTCAAGAAAGTAGTGCAATTATCATAATTTCAAAAGCGACTAAAAATTAGCAATAAATAGCATGTGGGATGGAAATGTACTTACTACTTCCTTATAGAGCTTCTGGCAATGTTCACCTCTCAAGTCAATTTGTCTCTGACTTCTTTACCTGTATTCTAAACAAAAGTCAGAGATGAGCTGAAGACTAAATGCAGGTATGTGAGACCTACTGCACTGAGTCCAGCAGCAAAAGGCAGCTGTCCTGAGCTGAGGAGCAGGGTTGCACATTATATCTGGCCCCTCGAATGTACAGGAAACATGACATATTTTCTTGCAGATCTAGATGGAAAAAGGGTAATAGAAGCTATTTCTTCAAGTGTAAAGAAAATTATTTTCTAGAAGGTTACAATAGAATTGCATATTTTCATTATTTTAAACTGTTTCCCTTTTGAAATGTTTTTAATAGTTAAATTCCTTTGACCCCATTGGTGAGTTGTCATATGTTATAGGAACAGAATTAGGCCATTCAGCCCATCGAGTTTACTCCACCATTCAGTCATCAAGGAGAGATTACAGATGCCAATGCTGAAAGAGCACATTCCAGTTTTGCAGATTGACTGTCTTGAAGTGCATTCAGTTATTTTCAATCTTAACAGCTGTTTGCCTAAATTCCAGGTTGTTCCGAAGATAAACTAGAAACACCTCTGTTTTCTCTGCTCATCTAATATAAAATTGTGGCTTTTATTTATTAACCAACAATAATTATGGACTTTATCTTAGCATAAAGACAAACGAAGGATATTTTGAGACATTTTGCAATATCAGCTTAATATTGATGTTCATTAAACCCATCTCACCAGAATTTCTAATTTTGTATTAAAGATATTTGTAGTATTTGTTTTGCCGACTTTGTTCATTGCACTTAAGTGTTCTCTGAGATCCTCGTCATCAGAGAATCAGTTTGTGTTTGCTAGACAGAGTTTGTGTTTAATCCAAACATACATTCTTGAATAATGTCAACTTTTTGATATTATTAAAAAGATATTAAGGAATGAAATGTGCTTCCAAGTTTGCTGATAATCCAATATGTTGCACAATCATAGTTTTGGAGTCTGCTGTTTAGCCCTCTTTGTCCCCCATCCCACAGGATGGAGCTTTTTCTGTAAAGCCCATGATAGCTGGAGTGCCAAGGCTGCCCCACGTTTAAAGGAAGGCATCTTCCACTCCACAATAAAGTTCGGGCCCCAAAAGTGACTGTACTGAACACTGGTCTGCTTGTCATTGCCTATATATAATTTATTTTATATCAACACCACTCCATTGGTTGCAGCATATCAGACTGAATATGGCCAGTTTAATAAAACAAGTCGGCAAGTACATCTTCAAGAGGGGCAAACTGGAAAAGAACAGCCCCTCGGGAATTATCCCCAACCCATCCTGTGGAATTAACGAATGCCCTATGATCCTTTGGTTCACTGTAACATGGAACCAACTCATTATAGCTATGAGTGCCTTGTGTGTGAGATGGTACTGCGAACCTGGAAGCCATCCATTATATAGTAGGCCCTGCTCGGTCATGACTGACCATGGGTGATGCATCCTGGTCGGATGCAAGCCTGAACAATGTCATATGAAGGACAGGCTGTTGCCCATGCAGCACGTCCCCCCTCTCCACGTCACTGATCGATCCAAAGGAACAGCAGGGCCGTTACAGTTTGGCACCAACGCCGTCGCAGGAGCTGCCAGAGCGAGGTTGTAGACAACGACGAACTGCTTTAGGGGCTCCGACTCTGGATTTTCTTGAGGTTTACTCCTGGGGCTTTTTCCATGACTGGATATGGCCACAAGGCAGTGGAGGTTTTAAATCAGAGTTTTTCCTCTACCGGATGGACTACCTTCCCAGGCTGACAAGCCCCATCTGCCCGAGACTCGTGGGGGCGGGGGCGTCTACCTTCCCATGCAGGTCTATAGCACCTGCCCCCTGCCATCCATTAGGAGCACACAAAAGCACTATCTCAGGCAAACTATCATGTGCCCCATCTGTGGAAGACTCTGCCCTCGCTACATTCGTGGGCGGAAATCCCGGAGGGGGACGGGGGACACGTCCCCCACATGCTTTGAGAGGTGGGGGACAATCTCCCCCCCCCCCCCATGTTTTGTAATCCGGATTTTGAAATTTGGTGAAAAAAAACTTTAAAATCTCCGCTTTCCACGAGACAGTAGGGGTGTCACTGATAAGCGCTTGTTAAATGTCTCTATTAACATTGTATTAACACGATGTGTCACCAATTGTGTTTTGACCTTCAAGTATTACTGAAGGTATTTGTGGAGAATTTCTTAAAGCTGTCTGATGCGGGTACAATTACCATTTGAACTAATTGGATGTATTGGAGGATGGGAAAGATTTAAATGGGTATCGGATTTAAATGGGTTGGGTCATTAAGGGCTCCAGTCGAACAGGTTTCCTGGCTGGCTGCAGGCAAGTCCCTCATTCACGGTCACTCACGTTATTTAGTATTTTTTTCCCATTTCTCTCTCCCCTCCAAGGTTGGTTCTGTTTGCCTTTATTTGCTTCAGATTTATTTGTTTAAGTGTTATTTATCAGCACATTGTAGCTTTTGAAAGATTCAAGCGGGTATCAGATGCTTTCTAAGGGCTGAATCGACCCATTTGCAGGGCCTTCCATCGCCCGGCGCAGCTTAAAATCAAACTGCCGCATCGACGCTCCTGATGTTGAAACCCCCGCCGGCCGATTCTAAGCCACGTCGGGCGTTGAAAGGCCCCGCGAACGGGTCGATTGAAGCCCCACGGTCGATTCGGGGCAGACGAAGTTGCTGGAGTTCAGAGTCGGTCACCAACCAGGTCAGCTCACGATGTTACCATCCACAGGGCCCCATGGCTGAAACCTCCAAAGCAGCGCAAGTGTATGCGAGTGCGCATGCGCGCGGCCACCAAGGAATTGTCTCCCCCCCCCCCATGTTTTGATAATGATTTCCGCCCCTGGCACATTGGTCTCATTTGCCATCAGTGAAACCCAAAGTAGAAGTCAGGTAATCCTGAGGGATTGTCTGAGAAGGAAAAAGATAATCCTCGTCAGAGATCATGTGAATTGGATTAAATTTGAATTTTTAAGGGATTTTTTTTAAAGCTTGAAAGATAAGAAAACTCAAAGTTTATTGTATTCGCAAAATGTGTATAATATTATTTTACAATGAATGACGAGCACCACTTGTGATTCCCAGTTATGTTCCATCCATCTGTTTATACTGACCTAAAAATGTTCAAGATGTGTCCTCTCCCAGCAGTTATGGATTTGAAAGCAGATGTGTTTTGACTTTGGACATTTTTCCAGACTAATTTTGAGGCCTTGATTTATCAATTCACTATGGAACAAAACATGATTTCATCTAGTTACTCTGCTAAAATTGACCATTTTGATCATCTCTTCTAAAATGCAAGGAGCAAGCAAAGAGGAAAGCAAATGAAAACATGAACCAGAAGGGGAATAGAAGAACGGTGGGATTTTTTTAGCAGAGAAGCTCTGGAAAGAGAGTACTTGCCTTGAAGTGATAGAAACATAGAAAATAGCTGCAGGTGTAGGCCATCCGGTCCTTCGAACCATCACCGCCATTCAATATGATCATGGCTGATCATCCAAAATCAGTACCCCGTTCTGGCTTTCCCCCCCATATCCCTTGAGAAGGAAGGAACATTTTTGAAATCTTTTATTCCTTTGGCTTTTGTGTACCAGTTTTATTTTATAATGTACATTTGAAGCTCTGGCTTCCAGCGTGAGGTAATAAAAATGCCATGCATCCAATGACCTTTGGCAAATAGATATCCTTTTGTACCCTCTTTGGGAAGGTGCTGCCACAGATTCTCACTCTTAATTCTACCTCATTCGGTTATTCTGTTATTGTACCTTCGGTTTTTTTCTACTTTAGCCTGCATTGTAATCCTCGCACCATTGTGCTGTTTTGCATTAATTACTGAATTTATTGTAGTATGAATCAATAGTATGCATGCTATTTATTGAAAATCAAATGTGGTTAAAGTGCACATTGTCAGATTTTAATAAAAGCCATTTTTATACATTTTAGTTTCACCCTGCAGAAATTACAGCAGTGTTTATACATAGTCCCCCCATTTCAGGGCACCATAATGTTTGGGACACAGCAGTGTCATGTAAATGAAAGTAGTTATGTTTACTATTTTGTTGCATATTCTTTGCATGCAATGACTGCTTGAAGTCTGCAATTCATGGACATCACCAGTTGCTGGGTGTCTTCTCTGGTGATGCTCTGCCAGGCCTGTATTGCAGCCATCTTTAGCCTATGCTTATTTTGGGAGCTAGTCCCTTTCAGTTTTCTCTTCAGCAGATAAAAGGCATGCTCAATTGTGTTCAGATCGGGTGATTGACTTGGCCACTCAAGAAATTATTATTTTTTAGCTTTGAAAAACTCATTTGTTACTTTAGCAGTATGTTTGGGATGATTGTACCGCCGGCCAATGAGTTTTGAGGCATTTGTTTGAACTTGAGCAGATAGGATGTGTCTATACACTTCAGAATTCATTATGCTACTACCATCAGCAGTTGTATCATCAATGAAGATAAGTGAGCCAGTACCTTCAGCAGCCATACACGCCCAGGCTATAATACCCCCATCACTGTTTCACAGATGAGGTGGTATGCTTTGGATCTTGGGCAGTTCCTTCTCTCCTCCATACTTTGCTCTTGCCATCACACTGATATGGCACATATCACACATCATATAGCACAAAACACAACAATAATCCTCTGACATTTTCCCCACCTCCAACAGGATCCCACCACTGGCCACATCTTCCCATCTCCTCCCCTTTCGGCTTTCCGCAGAGACCGCTCCCTCCGTAACTCCCTAGTCAATTCGTCCCTTCCCACCCCCTTCCCTGGTACTTTCCCTTGCAACCACAGGAAATGCTACACTTGTCGCTATATTCCCCCCCCCCCCCCCTCTTGACTCCATCCAAGCAGTCTTTCCAGGTGAGGCAAAGGTTCACCTGCATCTCCCCCAACCTCATCTATTGCATCCGCTGCTCTAGGTGTCGACTGCTCTACATTGGTGAGACCAAGCGCAGGCTGGGCGAAAGGCCCCAACACCTCCGCTCAGTTCACATTAACCAACCTGATCTCCCGGTGGCTCAGCACTTCAACTCCCCCTCCCATTCCGAATCCGACCTTTCTGTCCTGGCTTCCTCCATGGCCAGAGTGAGTCCCACCGCAAATTGGAGGAGCAGCACCTCATATTTCGCTTGGGTAGTTTACACCCCAGCGGTATGAACATTGAGTTCTCCAATTTCAGGTAGTCCTTGCTTTCTCCCTCATTCCCCTCCCCAGCTCTCCCACAGCCTACTGTCTCCGCCGCTTCCTTTCTTCTTCCCGCCCCACCCCCACATCAGTATGAAGCAGGATCTCGTCCCTTATTCGAGACGTCATCTATTCCTTCACTCTATAGATGCTACCTCACCCGCTGAGTTTCTCCAGCATTTTTGTCTACCTTCGATTTTTCCAGCATCTGCAGTTCTTTCTTAATCACTCTGATATGTTAATCTGCGTCTCATCTGTCCACAATACCCTTTCCAGAACTGTGGTTGTTCTTTTAAGTACTTCTTGGCAAACTAACCTGGCCATCCTATTTTTGTGGCTAACCAGTGGTTTGCATCTTGCAGTGCAGCCTCTGTATTTCTGTTCATGAAGTCTTCTGCGGACAGTGGTCATTGACAAATCCACACCTGACTCCTGAAGGGTGATTCTGATCTGTCAATCAGGTGTTTGGCAATTTTACTTTATTATAGAGAGAATCCTTCTGTCAATAGCTGTGGTCTTCCTTGGTCTGCCAGTACCTTTGCGATTAGTAAACTCACCAGTGCTCTTTCTTCTCAATGATGTTCCAAACAGTTGATTTTGGTAAGCCTAAGGTTTGGCTGATGTCTCTAACAGTTTTATTTATGTTTCTCAGTCTCATGATGGCTTCTTTGACTTTCATTGGCATAACTTTGGTCCTCATGTTGATAAATGGCAATAAAAGTTTCTCAAGTTGATGGAAGGAGTGGAGGAAAGACTAGGTGCTGAGAGCTCTCTTATACCTGCATCAACGAGGCAATTAAACACACCTGAGCAATTACAAACACCTGTGAACCCATGTGTCCCAAACATTATGGTGCCCTGAAACGGGGGGACTATGTATAAACGCAGCTGTAATTTCCACATGGTGAAACCAAAATGTATAAAAATGGCCTTTATTAAAATCTGACAATGTGCACTTTAACCACATGTGATTTTTTTTCTATTACAAATCTCAAATTGTGGAGTACAGAGGCAAATAAATAAATGATGGGTCTTTGTCACAAACGTTATAGAGGTTGAAGAAATAAACAGTCCGCCTATTTCTGAACTATACGAAGGATAGAATAACATGCTACAATATAATAATTTTGTGGCACATTTTAAGATGAAACATCTGCAGTTCAAACGAAGTGCTTCTAACTTCAGGGAATTTAAGTCGTCAGAGCATAGAAAATTAGAACCAAAAAAAAATGGTAACAGTAATGAACTGGATAGACACAAAAAGCTGGAGTAACTCAGCGGGACTGGCAGCATCTCGGAGAATGGGTGATGTTTTCCTTCGAGATATACCTGGATGTGTTCCATTTCCAATACAGAATGGCCATGGTTTTCACTACATAAATGATGCATGTCAAAATATTTCATTGTAGTAGCGAAGCAAATAAATGAAGTATCTCACCACATGAAGACATGTTATCCTTTAATAGTAACAATATCTTATAATAAATGTGGGAAAAGTCTTGCCTATTCCAATAAAGATGATTTTATGACTTTCTAACCTTTCTCTTTTCTGGAACATTTGAAAGTCCTTAGATTTCCCTCCCATCTTGTCTTCCCAACCCTCTGTGTCTTATGAACATATTTTGTTAAGACCTCTTGTGCTTGTTTCCACCTTGGCGACAACTCCAAAAATTCTGGAGGAAACTTATTTTCTTAAGGGCCTGTCCCACTAACGCGACTTTTGAGCGACTATCTGCGACCTTCAAGTTCGAGGGCACTCGCCCGAAAAACCTCGAGCCGACCGTCAGCGATGAAACCGTGAGCCGGATCTACTGTCCACACACACACACACACACACACACACACACACACACACACACACACACACACACACACACACACACACACACACACACACACACACACACACACACACACACGCGCACGCGCGCACGCACACAGACACAGACACAGACACACACACACACACACACACACACACACACACCGCAAAGGTGGGGGCCAGTGAAAGCGGGGGAGCGCTGTCTGAAATTCACAACTGCGATGACCAGGAAGGTAAAAGACGGCTGGCACAGTTACGGTAAGTCCTTTAGAGAGAGCGGAGAGGGGGGGGGAAGGAGTGGAGACTTTTTAGAAGCCAGACAACTTTTCATAAAGTTTAGCGGGCATTTAACATTACCAGTCGGTTTTCTTACCTTTTTTTCCCTCAACGAGCTTTACCTTCAACTACCTATGATTATCTTCGATTGCCTTCGATTACCTACGATAGCATTACGACCTACCTCGACTAAACCTACGAGTAAAAAATTATAGATTTTTCCCATAGCGCCCTTTTTTTACTCGCGGGCATTTTTCAGCATGTTGAAAAAAATGCCGCGACCTAGATGAGGCCTCGAGTACGCGGGGACTACTCTCGAGCATGAAGAAGAGTTACAAAGACCTCCTGGGACTTCGTGTCGACCATGCTGCGAGTATGAGTCAAGGGCAAACTCTTCTAAATTCACGAATTAGGTTGCCGCAGTGGGACAGGCCCTTTACTTTGTTTTACATATAATCCTTATCCAAATGATGGACACTTATTTCCGACAACATTGTTTGTCAATTACTTGATAATTTAACATTTTTGTCAATTACTTGAGATGACACCAGTAACAAATTAAACTTTCAGAGCATTCAGATGGACATTTTTATTTATATTAATGTACACTCTCTTTGTTCATAGTTGAACAGACCTGTCAGGTAGCAGGCCTGCCTGATCGCTGCATCCAACCACATTTGAATGTGGCTATCAGCATTTAAGCTGCACTTTTCCACTTTTATTGGGGTCTGGGTAATGCCAGCAAGGCCTACTTTGATTGCCAAACTCTTTGCCTTTAAAGCGGTAATGACTTACCGTCTTGAACTACTGCGGACATCAGGTGCAGACGCTCATAATGGCCAGCGATGATGATGGAGCAGCCAAATATCTCCAAGTCAGGATGATGTGTGACTACCCTTGTTCTCTGGTTGATTTTGTGAGGTGATGTCAGATTTATCTGCGCAAGTAAGTGTTGTACATTTTGGAGATGGTAAACCTGCAGTCACTGGGTGTTAGTCGTGGAGTGGATGAATCTTTAGGGTTGTGGATGGTGTATCAATTGCATAGGTTATTTTGCCCTGGATAACAGTGAGCGTCTTGTGTGTTGTTGGAGCTGCACTCATTTAGGCAAGTGTTTTACCCCTAGTGTGAAAATTAAGTCTATAGTTTTAAAGTTATATTTTGCAGTAGTGTGAGTATTTACTGCTAGGAGCCTGTGTTTCATTGGAAGTCCTGCTAGCTGATACTTGGCTGGTTCATTGTCACAGATTGAAGCTACCATTCACTCTGGTTACTGCCACAAGATGTCTGGGTTTTGTTCCATATAAAAGCTACAGATTTATAATTGTCAGTTTGCAGTTCTTGCAGTTCGACCTAATTCAGATGTGGTGCACCATCAACACCCTCTTCTAATGAGGTTCTGGCTTTACAGCTCATGTTCACAGAAATGTGCAAACATTTCCTCAGCATCTCCTGGGGTGGTGGTGGCATATCCGTGCTCCACTGGCTGGCTGCTGCTCTGAATAATCTGCTAGCCCACCTTCTCAAATAACGTCCAACATTCAAAGACGAGCTTGTCTAAGACTGTAGGCAGGAAAAGGACAATGCTGCAAGGATGCAATGAGTTAGATTTTGAAAGAGGAATATGGAACTATTCCATTATCATTAAAAAAAATCTTGTGCTACTATCTTCAAAGATGAATTTCCTTCACACGCTCATCCTTCACTGTGTAATCCCACGTTCACCCAACCACTATCACTCAGGTTTTATTTTCTACCTTTTTCATCGGGCAATCAAACCTTTTTATCATAAGTATGGTGATCACAGTTAGTAATTTGGAGGAAAATATCTTAGTGAGAGGTTCGAATTTGGATCGCACATGCGCAGACAGTAATAAAGGTGAAGGCACATTTTAAGGAATTTAAGGGGGAGCTGGCCCACACAAGAGAAAGGGATGGAAGAATATCCTCGTATGGTGAGATGAAGCAGCAGGGCTGGGGCCTTATGTAAAATATCATCATCGCTAAAGCCTAGTTTGGGCTGGATACACTACATTTACGGGAAAAGATTTAAGCACGAACTGCTAATAACCCCCTTGGGATTAAGCACCCAAGGAAGAATGAAAGGTGGACTGACCACAGAGATACTGCAGCTGCTACAATCTGGAAACAAAATGCAGAACTCAGGAAGAACTCGAGTTTAGTTGACGTCTGTAGAGGAAATCAGGTACAAATTGACATTTCAAGTCAAGATCCTGCATGAGAACTGAGGTAAGAGGTAAAATTGCTAGCAGTATAACAGTGGGAGATGGGGCTGTAGGGATAGAGTGCGTTAGGTGATGGGCGAAATCAGATAGGGAGGGGATGGTGAACCAGTTGGGAAGAGAGGGTGGGAAAGATAAACGCAGGGAGAAGAAAACTAGGTGGATAGGCGAGTGTGGTTGGAGAGGAACATCAGGGATGTGGGATGCCTGAAATTGGAAATTGGGTTATAAGCTATACAGGTGAGATGTTCTTCCATTTGCGTTTCACTTCTCTGATTGTGTTGGATTTGTACTCGCTCTCTGTTGCTAGACTGTTCTGTCAACCTAGCCATGAAAGTGCCATCATAGTAGATCCATGAACTGCTATTTGAGGGTGAGAGCCTACACTTTGGTACCTGTTGGGGCTTCATGCCAGGGTTGAACATTTTCAGTAAGTATTTCTTGCAGAAAAAATTAAAGAAATTACCTGAAAACTTCCAATGGTGTGTTGGCCTGGGTATCTTTGAACAGCTGCTGCAAGAGATCTCAAGGATGGAATGGACTGAATGTAAAAAAAATACTGTTTGTGGTTAAGATGTTGCATATGTGTATTCCTGGATAAATGCGAATTTATGGAATCAACCGTCATACAGCAGCCCCTTCAAATGTTCTGGTTTCCCTCCTCAATATATTTTTCAACAAACGTGATAACCTTGTGGTGGTGGCCAGAACATATACTATGTTGTGAATGTGTTTACATCAATGATTTATAAGGCAGTGGGATTACCTTTCTGTTTCATGACAGATGAACCTGAACACCCCTTTCCTTCCTGAGGTATTGTGCTCGAAACCTATTCATATTGGAGGCCAGCCAAGGCTTTTCACAACTGAAGCAGAACTTCCTCTGCTCAGATTGAGAGAACATACTGGCATTCCATTCGTATACCTGGTTACTTTCTGAATCCGTTCTCTGGCTTTCAGTGATTTGTTTACAGGGATGCCCACATTGCTTTACTCCTGTGGTACTTCTATGGGATACAATGGGCTTTGCACTTTGTTTGCTGGTCTGTGTATTTGTTTTGGCCACATCTTGCGGAGACCTTCCAGTGTAACTTTAAGTCTATGGCATCCAGCTTTGGGGATTAATAATGTCCTATTTTTTTTTAATGGATCCTAGTTAGAGATGGTGATCCTTCAACAAATTTGCTGAGGCTCCATAGCTAAACAATTAAATATGCAAATCGACACAGTTTTGCTAGCATCATGCAAATTTTAGGTTTCCTATTGAACTGGGTTACACAAGCCAAAAGCACTGGATTGACGGCTGAAGCTTATACTTCCTGGTTCACAGGAATAGCAGCCGTGTCAAGAACATTGTTTTCCTTTTAGAACGTGAGATCTGCTTCGTTGTCATTTTGAATAATTTCCATGAATAACCTGAACTACGTGCAGGGGTATTTACACACAATGTCAAAGTATAAAACAGATTAAAAATGTGATAGGTACCAGAACAACTATACAGCTCCTGTTGTCAGCAAGAACATGTAGTTAATTGTTGACATTACAAAGGAAAGCCGAGGTTTCACAAACCTGTCTCCACCACTGGCGGTGGAGAGAATCAACAGATCAAGTTCCTGGGCGTGCATCTCTCTGAACATTTATGCTGGGCCCAGCACATTGATGCAATCATAAAGAAAGCCCATCAACGCCTCTACTTCCGAGAGAAGATTAGTTATGTCGACAAATACGATCTTGTACTTCTGCAGGTGTACGGTAGAGAGCATACTGACTAGTTGCATCATAGCCTGCGTCTCCAATCCAAAAGCTCAGAAATGGAGGGTGACTTCTCCACCATCGGTGGGGGGGGGGGGGGGGGGGGGGGGAGAATCTATCGGAGTTAACACTTGATTTGTTACTCTTAATTTCCAATTTTTTTTTGTCAAAAATTGCAACAGAACCTTGATAGGTGAGGCAGGTGGGCTGAGGAATGGTTGATGGAATTTAATACAGAGAAATGTGAGGTGTTGCATTTTGGGTAGTCTAACATGGATAGCATAGGTTTAGTGGAAAATGGGCCAAATGCAGGCAGGTGGGACTAGGATAGATGGGGCAAGTTGGGGCGAAGGGCCTGTTTCCACCTGTATGAATCTGATTTCTATGATGAAATAATATGAAGGAGGATTTCGATGATTTTAGTTTCTAGTTTCCAGACTGTGGCCTGAATTTGCAATCAGCAATGGATGAACAGCACGTCATTCATTGCACTTAATACTTGTTGATAGACCATCTATTGGACTTTATACTATGGTTTGTTGTAAATTGGATGTCAACCAGCAAGGCAATTATGCTGGGATGGGGCTTAAATTAAACATGGGAAAAATCAGCAATCAAACAAAAAAATAGTTACAAATGTGCATAGTCTAAATCTGGAACTGTAAACTCTGTTATTTAATCCAATGTAAGATTATGTATAAGGCTAGTTCTTATTTTACATATATGGTATTTATATGAAAGCGAAATGTATACAAAAAGGCAGATATATTGAGTCAGGACATCAGGCAGCCCTTGTTTTCCCTCTCTCCATCCCCTCCCCTTGCCAGTTCTCCGACCAGTCTTACTGTCTTTGACTACATTTTATCTCTGTTTGCTTTGTTGTTACCTTCTCCCAACTAACAATGATCTTCATTCCATTTGTCCTGTTTTCACACCTTACACTTCCTTATCTCGACACTTCTTTATCTATGTACCTCCCACTCCCCTGACATCAGTCTGAACAAGGGTCTCGACCCGAAACATCACACTTCTTCTCTCCTGAGATGCTGCGTTACTCCAGCATTTTGTGTCTTCGATTTAAAATCAGCATCTGCAGTTCGTTCATACACATAGACTACGCAATATTTGATTGAAAAGCAATAAATCTCTGGGGTCTGGTTCCTTTGTACCTGTTGAGGAGTGGAAATTATTGGCCTCCAATGACTACAACTATCTTCCTACGTGTTTGGTAGGTATTGCAATACTAAAGAATTTCCCTGTGATTTACATTGCCAAGATCTGGAGTCAAGTGAGCCAAGTGGAACCAAAAATGATCATCAATAAGCACATTATTGCAAGGAAATATAATTGAAGAAACTTTGGGGCAAATAATTCCTGAACTTTGTTGATTTCTACATGAAGAACTACCTCTGTCTGTCCTGAACCCCTGTCTGTTGTCTTTTGAAGCTGTACAAAAATTGTATGAAGTACTTTGTTTGTACTTACTGAGCACAGTTCTAGTCAAACATATGCCTTCCAAACAAGCAGGGAATGGAGAATGTTATAAAGATTTGCAAAATTGATACTGAAACTGACGGGTTATAACTACTGTGGTAAGATTAAACAGGCTGGAGCCGTTTTCTATTGAAAGGAAGAGTGAGGAGTGACCTAAAATGTCTTTAAGATTATCAGGAGGATGGATAATGTGACAAGAAGATGTTTTTAATCAGACAGGAAACCAAAACCAGGGGCCATAAATGTGAATCCAATAAGAAAATCGGGAGAGAATTCTTTAGCCGCATGTGGAACTCGTTCTTGCAATAAGTATTGAGTCCAGTTAAGTTGCAACTGGATGAGCACACAAGGGAGGAAGTAACAGGATGATACGGTCGTAAGCTTAAATGGGAAAGGCTAGGAGATTCATGTGAAGCTAAATTTGAATATGGACCAATTCACCCGAGTGGAACTGTTTCTCTGGTGCATATTTTGTATAACTGGAGGAGAAGATAGATTTCATTAATTATGCAAAGCTGGTTGCTGGAATGTTCCAAAAAATGTTTTGGGCCAGAGCTATAAATGCTAGGCATTCATAACCAGCCTTTTCATGTGCACACCATATGTGAAAGAGCAATGTGGAGCTCATTAATATTGTTCTGGATTGCAGCATTATCAGTATATTTAGTTTAGGTTTCAATCACTTGAAAACCTGAGGGCACAACTTGTACTTCATCAGAAACGTGGCTTAACTACCTGTCTGTTTAATAAAAGGCCAATAGCCCTGGGGATTTCTCCACGTCTGACCAAAATAGCAGAACCCAAAATTGCCTCAGTGCCTGCAGAAGCCTGTTAACCAATCAGAACACAACATGCCAACTATAATTTTGGTTAGAGGCTGTGGGTTGGCATGACCAAATGAGATTTGTGTGAGAGAGAGAAGAGTTTTTATTTTCTTTCATCCTTCGAAGAGAATTGTCCAAACTGGGGTGTGTGCAGGAGAGGACTATGGCCTGGATCATTTAAAGAACTATATAACTTTATACGACTTTTTTTAGCTGTATTTGGAGTACAGCTGCTCCTCGACCTACGGTGGGGTTACGTTCCGATAAATCCATCGTAAACCAAAAATATCGCAAGTCAAAAACGCATTGCGATATATTGTGATCACGTGACCGGAAGTGGCGTGAGGCTCACTGCAGTTGCCGAGCGTTTGCCGATGGTAAAGTCGAAGTATCGAAATATTGCAAGTGGAAGCATCGTAAATCGGGGACTACCTAAATTGTGTGCAGTTGGAAAGGGTGCAGAGGTGGTTTACCAGAAAAGATGCCTCTGTTGCTAAACACTTTAATTGACCTTCCCATTCCCACACAGACCATTCTGTCCTAGGTCTCCTCCATTGTCGGAGTGAGGCTAAACGCAAATTAGGACAGCATCTCATATTTTGCTTGGGCAGCTTACAGCCCAGTGAGATGAATATTGATTGATCTCACTTCAGGTAGCCCCGGCATTTAAAAAAAAAAATCTTTTATTTATTTTTTTTTTTTTTTTTTCTCTCTCTCTCTCTCTCTCTCTCTCTCCTTTATCTCTCTCTCCTTTATCTCTCTCTCTCTCTCCTTTATCTCTCTCTCTCTCCTTTATCTCTCTCTCTCCTTTATCTCTCCACATCAATGTCTATATCTCTCGTTTCCTTTATCCCTAACCAGTCTGAAGAAGGGTCTCGAGCCGAAACGTCACCCATTCCTTCTCTCCAGAGATGCTGCCAGTCTTGCTGAGTTACTCCAGCTTTTTTTGTCCATCTTTGGTTTAAACCAGCATCTGCAGTTCCTCCCTGCACATTTTGTCTATTAGAATGTATTAGCTAGAGGGTGAAGTTCAACAAACTTGGATTGTTTTCTCTGGAGCAACAGAGGTTGCACGGAGACCTGATAGATTTATATCCAATTGCGAGGCATAGATAGAGTAGACAATCAGAGCCAGGATGGAAAAATCAAATACTAGAGGGCATAGCTTTAAGGTGAGAAGAATAAAGTGTAAAGGAGATTTGTGGGCTAGGTTTTCTTTTCACAAAGGCTGCTGAGTACCTGGAAATGCTGTCAGGATTGGTGGTTGAAGCAGATATGTTGATGACATTTATAAAGACTCTTGGATAGGCATATAGATATGGAGGGGTATGGGATATATACAGATAGATAGATAGATGTTGGTCTTTGAATCATGTTTGGTGCAATCATTGTGGGCTGCAGCATTAAAAAGGCAGAATGAGCACCTATGCTTATTGTTCTTAAGTCGTAGGAGCAGAATTTGGCCATCTAGCCCACAAAGTCTACTTTGCCATACTATCATGGCTAATCTATCTTTCCCTCTCAACCCTTTTCTCCTGCCTTCTCCCTGTAATCTTTGACACGCCTACTAATCAAGAACCTGGCAATTTCTGTTTAAAAAATACCCAACGACTTGGCCTCCATAGCCATCTGTGGCAATGAATTCCACAGATTCACCAACCTCTGGCTAAAGGAATTTCTCCTCGTCTGCTTTCAAAATGTACATCATTGTATTCTGGTCCTACACTCTCCCACTGGTGGAACCATCCTCTCCGCATCCACTCTATCCAGTCCTTTCATTATTTGCTAACTTCCAATGAGATGAAACTTCCAGTATGCTACATTTCTTGCTCTTAGCTCCCATTCCTAACTTTCTGCTACTCCCTCTTACTCCTTTTCCCTTTCTTCTTTTTCTTTCTTTCTTTCTCTCCCTTTCCTTTGCTCTAATTTTTGAACGCGTGATCAGTCTCTATCTTTCCCCTCAACTCTACGGTTTTATGAACACTGTAACCATCTGCAGCACACCTTGTCCACACTCATTTACGTAGAACTACTTGAAACAGTGTTTATGCAAGTTGGTGTTTTATAACACAACCTTCACTTGGAACATAAAGTCCTTATAAAAACAATGCCAATAGTTGCCATATTTGGAGTTAGTGCTGTTTTGAGACGTACTTTGAATCTGATTTGTACACAGCATAAATTTGTAGAATGGATTGCACGCTGCTGATAGATGCACACTGCACCTGTTTTCCTGCTGTTGGAAACCGTTCTATATAATTTTAGTTGAGATCATGTTCTTTGATCTATTCACGCAGCTACTGAGGAGGTTGAAGGCTTTATTTTCTATGCCATGCAGTTCCTCCTTCCATCTCCTTATTCCTCAGAGGAATTGGTGGTCTCACCTCTCATCTCTCCCCAATAAATATGCAGGATTTTTCTTTCATGCTCATGCATTTCTAGTATTGATCTTCAGTACCTGGATGTGCCTATATTAAATATTATAGTGACCGTGTGTTCCTTTAGAAGAGGAAAACACACCAGGAACTATATATTTGCTCATTATTGAATTTGCAGAGACAAATTATCTAATTACCATCCAATTGCAATTTCTACCCCATCCCTCCATTTTTTGATTTGGTTATTAGTGCTTTTGTGTTGACGAATGAATGAATGAATGAATGAATGAATGAATGAATGAATGAATGAATGAATGAATGAATGAATGAAAGCATCACAATCTTTAAACTTCCAACTTTGCTTTAGTTTGGAAGACAAACTAATAATGTTAATTTAACTGCCAGGTACCCTGTCAATCTGGTGAGTTTAGTTTGTGATTGATGCTGAGGAGTGTCTGTACAAGAAGGGTCTCGATCTGAAACATCACCCATTCCTTCTCGCCAGAGATGCTGCCTGTCCCGCTGAGTTACTCCAGCTTTTTGAGTCTATCTTCGGTTTAAACCAGCATCTGCAGTTCCTTCCTACACACTCTGTACATTGAGAGGAAGTTTAAAAGATAACTGTGGTTTTACAAGAAATACCTGATTTGGACACGCGTGATGTGTCCTCCTGGATTCACATATGTATTGATATAATCCTAAAAGTTGTTTAGGAAATGGAAGTTGTGGCTTTATCACTATTCATTCAGACATTCCCGTGGGCACCCACATGAGATCTGTATTGATGAGAGCATCCCAGCTGGTGGTGAGCGGAACTCTTTTTAAAATACGGTTTTGTTCTTCCCTTTCAGACTCCCAACTTTTGGTCAGATGAAGGAACAGAAAAGAAAACCACACATCAGCGCTCTGCTTCTTGGGGAAGTGCCGATCAGCTGAAAGAGGTAATAAAGTTCAAAAACACCATTGATTGAAAGCCAGACAATGTATCTTCACAGCTGGCTTAAAAAATAAATGTGCATATTTTTTTTAAGATTCTTAAAATGGGCATAGGATGTTATAAATAAGAATAGTTGGTCAAAGAAGGTTGAAATCTTTATTCCAAAGTTGTTATTTATGATCAATTAACTTTGCATTAATTGGTTACCATTTAGGGTTAAATTATCTGAATTAGAGCTTGATTAAAGCGTGTGGACAAGCCTTTTGATTGGGATATGTCTCCATTGATCCTCATCCTTATCTACGTCTCAAATACAAGGACTTTCTGTTAGGCAAAGAGCTCAGCATTGGCAAACTTGGTTAATTTTCCTGGTGTTCTTAGTGGGTGGATTTGAATCAATACTTGGTTAAATAAGGAATTTAAATTTATCAGTCTGACTAAGGATAGGACTAATGTATTATTTTATGGTACTTTATTGAGGTGCTTGTGAACATGAAATTATAGTTTGTTAGATGTCACTGAAATAATGGGGAAGAAGGAGGTTATCCTAAAGCTTCATGCAGGATTAGCAACATTTTAAATGTCTTGTTATTTACCACTCTTGGTTAAATATGTTAGCATTCCTCAGATGCTGAATTCTAGATGGACACTTCGTTGCAATAGGAAGTCCCAAAATAGATAAGGTTTCAGGTGCCGATGACCTCACCCAAACTGATTAGAGACTTGCACCATATGTGCACATCGTTCAATAGCTCCCAATGTTTAGGATTTGTTTCCTTCCATTAGAAAGTCTAAATCAATCAATCAAAGACTTTATTGTCATTCAAAAATACACCAACAAATGCAAGTCTGAACAAAATTTCATTGCATCTGGCTCACCGTGCAACATAAAATAACAAAAGGATAAAATAGATAAAAAGATAAAATAGATAATAGTGGCGGCACATTATATGGAATTCAAGAGTCTGATGACTCGAGGGAGGAAGCTGTTGCAAAACCTGGCCATTCTGCTCCTTATACTGCAATACCTTTTGCTCGAGGGCAGCAGAGTGAACAGTCCATGATGGAGATGTGTGGGGTCTTTTATAATGCTGTTGGCCTTGGACAAGCAACGTTTGCACGCAATGTCCCGGATTAAAGGAAGAGAATTCCGGATGATTTTTTTCAGCTGTTTTCACCACTCTCTGCATGGACTTCCAATCGGAAGCTTTGCAGTCCCCAAACCAGACAGAGATGCAGCTGGTCAAAATGCTCTCTATGGTGCCCCTGTGGAAAGTGGTGAGGACGGGGGGGGGGGGGGGGGGGGGGGGGGGGGGAACTCTTCTCATCCGGCGCAGAAAGTGTAAATGCTGCTGCACTCTCTTAACTAGTGATGCGATATTTTGTGACCAAGTCAGACTGTTCGTGATCTGCACCCCCAGGAACTTAGTGCTACCTACCAACTCCACATCGATGCCATTAATGTGTAGTGGTGAGTGACTGTGCCGGTTTCTCCTGAAGTCAACGATGACCTCCTTTGTTTTGTCAACATTCAGGATCAGATTGTTCGTGTTGCACCAGTCCACCAGTTGTTTCACTTCCTCCCTAGAGATACTTGCAGGGGAATGTGTGAGGAGGTTATTATTTGTCTTTAGTTTTAGCTTGAACCATGACATCTGAAGATTCAAAGTTTAATATAGTAATTGTGCTGATACTGACCAACCAACCATATAATGAATATCATCCATTCCGGAGGTTTTATTTTTCTCATGCCATTTAAACTTCACTAGGATTTCAATCACTTCAATGTAAAAGTAATTGGGAATGGGCAGCATTGGAACAAATATTTGCCCTTGGTACATATTAACTGTAATATAATAATGTATGCATGTTGGTAGGTGCAATCAAAACAAAGATTTTTTTATCATTGTTGTGTTATGAATAGCACAGAAAATATTATGTACTCTCAAGATCACATTTAATAGAATAATATTGCTTAAATATATAGTTATTGTACTTTGCATTTCGGAAAAGTCCCAGCTGAGAGGAAGACAGCAAAATACTGAAAATATTGGGGGTGAAAATGACTTCAGGACAGTTTGTTAGGAAAATGAAGGAAATTGTAACAGAATACTTATACAGCTGAATGAGTATAATTTTATGGATGAGAAATTGTGTTCAACCAATTGATTACTTCTTTGACAAAGTAACTGGCATGTTAGATAACAAGGAAGCCAATGGATGTAGCCAATTTTGTTATACAAAATTTGGTCTGTGAAGTGCCCCATAAAAGATTACAACATTAGATAAGCACCTGTGGTCTTGAACGTAATATGTTAAGTCCAGGGAGTCAGATATGGGGCTTTATGTGTGTGCCAGATATAGTGTCAGTGCAGAGGGGCTCGGAGCAAGGCCAAGTGTGCAGCCAGAGTCAAGGTCTGGAATAGTACTAGATGTGCAGTCAAAGCTGGGACAATGGGAGTGTTCAGCACTGGGAACCTAACCAGGTAAGCAGCTATGATCAGGGTAGAATAGGGGGCCAGGTGTAAGGCTGGACTCGGGTTCAGGAATGAGAGAAGGTATGCAACTGGAGTCAGGGTCAGGAATAGTATCAGGTGTGCAGTGAGACCCAGGTTGGTCAACATGGGCCAAGTGTTTGATTCTAATCTGATTTCCATACATGAATTCACTAAGATCATTCATGTACTGCACCTGTTGATCAGAGCCTGGGCTCTACTGTGGAATGTAATTAGGAATGTAATTTAGCCTAACCTTATCCATAGCTAACCCAATTTAAAGCATAAATATTGCATTCAAATGTAAGTTAAAAGACTTGCTACAGTATGCACCAGATTGCACAATTTCAAGCTGAAAAATGCAAAAGCTCCGTACCAATAGGTACCCACATCCTTTCAAAATGTAGTTGTATAATGTTGTATATCTAATTAGGAGCTGTGACCAGTGATGTGTTGCAGATATTAGTGTATGAATGAAACAAGTCACAGTGAAATTCTTTGCTTGTATACCTAAGGTACGCAAATAGTCGCCACATAAGGGTGCTGACAAAGTTACAAAGTATACATAGTATCTGCGCCAGTTCCCCTTTGTTCTCCCCCTCCTCCTCACGGCGTTCCCCCCCACGCCAGGACCTCTTGTTCCTTCCCTCGGCAGCGGTGTCCTCACTTCCACATGGTCTGTCTTGTCGTCAGTAGGCGCCCAGCTGGGTTCAGGATCGTATGTTATCTATATTAACAATTTGGATAACAATGTAGTTAATGTTGTTGGTAAATTTGCCAATGATGCCAAAATTGTCAGTCAGCAAAGAACTGCTGGAATTTTGCATAGAACATAAAGTGCTGAAGGAACTTGGCGGGTCAGGCAGCATCTGTGGAGGGAATGAATAGGCAATTTTTTGGTCAGGACAAGTTTGAAAAATTGTCCCAACCCAAAATATTAATCTATGGCAGGAATATCCATTACCTCCACAGATGCTGCCTGACCTGCTAAGTTACTCCAGCAAGGATATCCAAGTTTGGAACAGAATTTGCATCGGTTGGGAAGCTGGGCTAAGGAATGGCAAATGGAAATTAACTGACAAGTGTATGGTGTGGCACATTGGTATGTCAAACCAGGGCAGTAAAAAGAAAGCCTTTAATCGTAGCTCTCTTCCAGTCTCTATCCTCTGCCTTCTGATTACACTCTACACCACCCAGGCATGACCTACTAAAACTTGATTTTAACTGCCACGCCTGCATCCCCAAGCAGCCATGTAGGACAACCCCTCTCCCCTGTCCTGTTCCATTACAATTGAGGTCCCAATATCAGGTTTCCTCCAGAACAAGGCATCCTTTATCGCACAAGATGCCTTGGGCCTCAAATCGTTTTGCAGCTCCGGGCTATTTGCTGACCTGTCATGTCCTGTGTGTTAGTTCTGTCTTTCTAGATCAGGGCGATATGGAGGTCATTATTGCTTTTGCTCTCATTCCATTCTGGATCATGCACGATTTGACTTCCATATATTGACTTACATACATTCCTATTTGACTTCAATTGATATTTGTAAGGTGGAGATTGGCAGATTTTTGATTAGTAAAGGTGTTATGGGGTAAAGGCAGGAGAATGGGGTAGAGAGGAAAGTATAGATCAGCCACGATTGAATGGCGGAGTAGACTTGATGGGCCGAATGGCCACATTCTGTGTCATTCCACAGGTTATTGTCGGTCCTCTGCACTGTGCCTTCCATTTTACAGTGCCTTAGAACTACAGAGGAAAATATGTGAGACCAGTGGAGCTAATTAGTGGTGGTGATGGAAGATATGATTCTCTGAATGGTCCCAATGGGAAAGCCCTGAAAGGCAAGCCATTACAATGATCTCAGACTGAGAGATTTTATTCTTTGCTTCCCTGCAATACACCTGGGAATTGAATTGTTCTTGTCAATTGAGTTTTACTCGTATGATGTCACCTTAATTTTTGAAGTGTTGCTGATTTGTAAACATGTCACAACTGTTTACTGACTATATTAGATCTGTTTATCAAATGATCTCATCTTATTCCCACAATGTATGCAGCAGAGAAATATCAGAATTTGGAATAGATTATTATTGTTATTTATTTTCAAGGTGTACTTTGCATTTAATTAAATTATCATCCATTTTTTGGAATTTGCTTTTTCAACCCTGCTGCTCAAGACCCAACCCAAATTTTTGCCATTGGGACATCGCCTTTGTGCCTTTTTCTAGAGAATTCTAATCACCAAGAGTTGCAATGGGTGGAAGTAGGAGATGCGAGTTGACATGTGCATTAAAATACCACGAAAATTATAACAATATTCCCAGGATAAAGTGAAGTTAATAATATTCATTCAATATCACTGCGTTTCTGCAGATAGTTTCAAATGATCTCATTGGAGAGGGGAGGTGAGAGTGAGTGGAGGAGGGTCAGGGCTTTTACAGAAATCTGTAACGTTCCACACTCCATAGGGAGGGTCCTG
The DNA here is from genome assembly GCF_010909765.2 of Amblyraja radiata. NCBI lineage: Eukaryota > Metazoa > Chordata > Chondrichthyes > Rajiformes > Rajidae > Amblyraja > Amblyraja radiata. Next base: position 47,610,862 of record NC_045957.1, on the reverse strand, counting down.
GTGGAAGCCGCTGATTGGCGGAAGCAGACTAGAGGAAGCAGCTGATTGGGTGCAACCTCAGGTTAGCATTTCTGCTTTCTGGTTAAAGGTACAGTGCTTTAGTAAAGGTACAGTGAGCTAAGGGTACAGAGCTTTTTGTTTATATAATAAAGGTGCAGTTTAAAGGTCAAGAGGGAGCAGCTGTTGTGAGTCAGATACCTGCTGATTTCTCCCAGCAGTTTCTATTGTATTATACTTGTATCGGATCCAGGGGAAGGCGGGAGAATGACAGCCAGAGCAGTGTACTGTTCGGGATGTCAGATGTGGGAGGTCATGGTGTCGGATGGCCCTCCAGTCGTCCACATCTGCACCAGGTGCAGCGAGATGGGGCTCCTAAGGGACCGTATTAGGATCCTGGAGCAGCAGCTCGATGACCTCTGTCTGGTCAGGGAGAGTGAGGAGGTCATAGAGGGGAGTTATAGGGAGGTGGTCACTCCAAAACCACGGGAGAGAGACATGTGAGTCACGCTAAGGAAGGGCAAGGGGCAGAGGCAGGGACGGGTGAGTACTCCAATGTCGGTACACCTTGGAAATAAGTACTCCTGTTTGAGTACGGATGGGGGTGACAGCCTGCCCGGGGGTAGCGAGAGCGGACGGGCCTCCAGTACAGAGACCGGCCCTGTTGCTCCTGAAGGTAGGGACAAAAAGAAGAGGGCAATAGTAATTGGGGACTCTATTGTTAGGGGGTCGGATAGGCGATTCTGTGGACGCAGTCGGGAGACCAGGATGGTGGTCTGCCTCCCTGGTGCCAAGGTCTCGGACGTGTCTCAACGCTTCCAAGATATCCTGAAATCAGAGGGAGAGGAGCCTGAGGTCGTGGTACATATAGGTACCAATGACATAGGTAAAAAAAAGGAAGCGGCCCTGAAGGGAGGATTTAGGGAGTTGGGAGGAGAGTTAAGGAAAAGGACCAAAAAGGTAACAATCTCAGGATTACTGCCTGTACCACGCGACAGTGAGAGTAGGAATGGAGCGAGGTGGAGGATAAATGCGTGGCTGAAAGACTGGTGCAGAGGGCAGGGATTCAAGTTTCTGGATCATTGGGACTTCTTTTGGGGAAGGTGGGGCCTGTACAGAAAGGATGGGTTGCACTTGAACCCGAGGGGGACCAATATCCTGGCGGGGAAATTTGCAAAGGCTACTGGGGAGACTTTAAACTAGAATGGTTGGGGCGAGGGACTCAAATAGAGAAAGCTAGTAGACAGAATGGGAGGCAGGAAGCAGAAAAGGGAAGCACTCGGACACAAGAGGAGAAAGAAAAAAAAGGAAATAAACAGAGAATAAGAGGCGGGGGTTTCTTAAATGTGCATATTTTAATGCTAGGAGCATTGTAAGAAAGGTGGATGAGCTTAGAGTCTGGATAGACACCTGGAAGTATGATGTTGTGGCGATCAGTGAAACATGGTTGCAGGAGGGCTGTGATTGGAAACTAAATATTCCAGGATTTCGTTGCTTCAGGTGTGATAGAATTGGAGGGGCAAGAGGTGGAGGTGTTGCATTACTAGTCAGGGAAGATATTACAGCAGTGCTTTGGCAGGATAGATTGGAGGGCTCATCTAGGGAGGCTATTTGGGTGGAACTGAGAAGTGGGAAAGGGGTAGCAACACTTATAGGGGCGTATTATAGACCGCCAAATGGGGATCGAGAATTGGAAGAGCAAATATGTAAGGAGATATTAGTAGTAAGCACAAAGTAGTGATTGTGGGAGATTTCAACTTTCCACACATAGACTGGGAAACACATTCGGTAAATGGGCTGGATGGTTTGGAGTTTGTAAAATGTGTGCAGGATAGTTTTTTGCAGCAATACATAGAGGTACCTACTAGAGGATGGGCAGTGTTGGACCTCCTGTTAGGAAATGAGACGGGACAGGTGGCGGAGGTATGCGTTGGGGAGCACTTCGGGTCCAGTGATCACAATACCATTAGTTTCAATATAATTATGGAGAGGGTCAGAACTGGACCTAGGGTTGAGATTTTTGATTGGAGAAAGGCTAACTTTGATGAAATGCGAAATGATTTAAAAGGAGTGAACTGAGACATTTTGTTTTATGGGAAGGATGTAGAAGAGAAATGGAGGACATTTAAAGGGGAAATTTTAAGAGTACAGAATCTTTATGTTCCTGTTCGGTTGAAAGGAAACAGTAAAAATTGGAAAGAGCCCTGGTTTTCAAGGGAAATTGGACATCTTGTTCAGAAAAAGAGGGAGATCTACAATTATTATAGGCAGCATGAAGTAAATTAGGTGCTTGAGGAGTATAAGGAATGTAAAAAGAATCTTAAGAAAGAAATTAGAAAAGCTAAAAGAAGACATGAGGTTGCTTTGGCAAGTAAGGTGAAAGTAAATCCAAAGGGTTTCTACAGCTATATTAATAGCAAAAGGATAACGAGGGATAAAATTGGTCCATTGGAGAGACAGAGTGGACAGCTATCTGCAGAGCCAAAAGAGATGGGGGAGGTATTGAACAATTTATTTTCTTCGGTATTCACCAAGGAGAAGGATATTGAATTATGTGAGGTAAGGGAAACTAGTAGAGTAGCTATGGATACTATGAGTTTCAAAGTAAAAGAAGTACTGACACTTTTGAAAAATATAAAAGTGGATAAGTCTCAAGGTCTTGACAGGATATTCCCTAGGACATTGAGGGAAGTTAGTGTAGAAATAGCCGGGGCTATGACAGAAACATTTCAAATGTCATTAGAAACGGGAATAGTCCCCGAGGATTGGCGTACTGCGCATGTTGTTCCATTGTTTAAAAAGGGTTCTAAGAGTAAACCTAGCAATTATAGGCCTGTTAGTTTGACTTCAGTGATGGGCAAATTAATGGAAAAGATACTTAGAGATAATATATATAAGCATCTGGATAAACAGGGTCTGATTAGGAACAGTCAGCATGGATTTGTGCCTGGAAGGTCATGTTTGACTAATCTTCTTGAATTTTTTGAAGAGGTTACTAGGGAAATTGACGAGGGTAAAGCAGTGGATGTTGTCTATATGGACTTTAGTACGGCATTTGACAAGGTTCCTCATGGAAGGTTGGTTAAGAAGGTTCAACTGTTGGGTATAAATGCAGGAGTAGCAAGATGGATTCAACAGTGGCTGAATGGGAGAAGCCAGAGGGTAATGGTGGATGGTTGTTTGTCGGGTTGGAGGCAGGTGACTAGTGGGGTGCCTCAGGGATCGGTGTTGGGTCCTTTGTTGTTTGTCATGTACATCAATGATCTGGATGAAGGTGTGGTAAATTGGATTAGTAAGTATGCAGATGATACCAAGATAGGGGGTGTTGTGGATAATGAAGAGGATTTTCAAAGTCTACTGAGTGATTTAGGCCATTTGGAAGAATGGGCTGAAAGATGGCAGATGGAGTTTAATGCTGATAAATGTGAGGTGCTACACCTTGACAGGACAAATCAAAATAGGACGTACATGATAAATGGTAGGGAATTGAAGAATACAGTTGAACAGAGGGATTTGGGAATAACCGTGCATAGTTCCTTGAAGGTGGAATCTCATATAGATAGGGTGGTAAAGAAAGCTTTTGGTATGCTAGCCTTTATAAATCAGAGCATTGAGTATAGAAGCTGGGATGTAATGTTAAAATTGTACATGGCATTGGTGAGACCAAATCTGGAGTATGGTGTACAATTTTGGTCGCCCAATTATAGGAAGGATGTCAACAAAATAGAGAGAGTACAGAGGAGATTTACTAGAATGTTGCCTGGGTTTCAACAACTAAGTTACAGAGAAAGGTTGAATAAGTTAGGTCTTTATTCTCTGGAGCGCAGAAGGTTAAGGGGGGACTTGATAGAGGTCTTTAAAATGATGAGAGGGATAGACAGAGTTGATGTGGATCAGCTTTTCCCTTTGAGAATAGGGAAGATTCAAACAAGAGGACATGACTTCGGAATTAAGGGGCAGAAGTTTAGGGGTAACATGAGGGGGAACTTCTTTACTCAGAGAGTGGTAGCGGTGTGGAATGAGCTTACAGTAGAAGTGGTGGAGGCAGGTTTGTTGGTATCATTTAAAAATAAATTGGATAGGCAGATGGATGAGAAGGGAATGGAGGGTTATGGTATGAGTGCAGGCAGGTGGGACTAAGGGAAAAAGTTGTTCGGCACGGACTTGTAGGGCTGAGATGGCTGTTTCCGTGCTGTAATTGTTATATGTTATAGGATGAAGAAATATAATTTAACAGGACTTCTCTCACCTTCAGTTCCCCTTCTTTGGGTGGATTTATACAAGAACAAATCTGGCAGAGGATAGTCTTGGCAGTGTTTTCCTTTGAACACAGGAGTTTGCATAGGGATTTGATACTATGAACTGGCGTAAAAATGACAGTGGAGGGACAAGTAAGTGGAGTGGCAGTGCTGGGGGGAGGTGAGATATAGAATGAAGATGGTTAATAAAAAAAAGTCAGAGAGCCATGGTTAAGGTCTGACTGAGTCTGGTTAAGGTGTGCAAGGAATAGCAGTGGAGGGAGATTCAATTACATCATTTGGAAAGGAGCTAATTCAGTTAATGAAAAGAATTTGCAAGCCTTTAGGGAGGTGCGGGATTGGTCTTGTATGGAGTCAATATAGAATCCATAATGTGCTCAATTACTTTTTTTTGTTGCTGTGACCATTCAGTGAATCTGCAATGATTAGTTGAAGTTCGGAGCCAGCCTCATCCTCAAGGTATAATAAAGGTAGAACCAAGGGAAGTTATGTTGAACATGGGGCTGGCAGAGCCTTCTGTTTCTGTCTTCTAATCAGGAGAGAGCTGGAAAATCTGGTTGAGTTGTGCTGCAACAACCACCACTGGCTCAATATCAACAAGACCTAGGAACTAATCGTTGAATTCAGAAACAGGTAGTCTGGAGTCCATGCACCAGTTTTCATCGATGGGGTGGCGGCAGAGAGAGTTAACAGCCTCATATTACTTGGTGCTGACCTTGTGGATGACTGTCCTGGACCCACCACATTGACAGAATCACAAAGAAGATCCACCAACATCTCTACTTTCTTTGAAATTTTAATAGTTTCAGCATAATGTCATGTAATAGGAGCAGAATTAGGCCTTTCGGCCCATCGGCCCATTCAATCATGGATGATCTATCGCTCCCTCCTAATCCCATTCTCCTGCCTTCTTCCCATAACCCCTGACACCCATACTAATCAAGAATCTATCTATCTATCTATCTATCTTGGGAGTGGCGACGCCTAACGGCAGCGGCTCGACTACAGTCGTCTGTCTTTTTTTATTTTATGTCTTGTTAAATGTATGTCTTTGAGTCAGTTTTTATTTTTTATTTTTTGCTGTGTATATGTGGGGGGTGGCGGGGGGGGGCTGTGGGGGAAACCGTTAATCTCTTCCCTGGGCGGGAACCCGACTATTCCCTGTCGGGTCTCGGATGTCGTTGGGCCTAACATCGTGGAGCCGGCGGCGACCTCCGGCCGGGACTAACCTGAGGGCTCCAGTTGCAGAGCCTGCGGAACTGACATCGCGGTGCTGGCCAACTTCGGAGCGGGAAGAGCTGTGGTGGAGTGCGGCTGCAACCCGACTTTTGGAGTTCGGAGGCACCGGCCGCAGACCCGGTGGACGGGAACATCGGGAGCTCGCAGGTCCCTGGTGGGAGACCGCTTTTCCGAGCTCAGCAACGGAGACTTCTACCGCTGGAATTGCGGGTTTGAAGGACATGGAGCCGGGGCCTAACATCGCCCGGTGTGGCTTAAACGGCCTCAGGACTTACCATCGCCCACTGGGGGCTTTAACATCGGAGCCCCAGTTCGCCTCGACACTGCAGTTGGACTGCTGAACCACGGGAGAAGGAACAAAGGGAAGAGATAAAGACTTTGCCTTCCATCACAGTGAGGAGATGTTGGAGACTCACTGTGATGGATGTTTATGTAAACTGTGTTAAGTGTGGGTCTTGGATTGTGTTTGTAATGTAAAAAAGCTGTAGAAATGGAATTTCGTTCAAACCCAGGTTTCAATGACAATAAATAGCATTCTAATCCATCTATCCATCTATCCATCTATCCATCTATCTATCAATCAAAATATCCATTGACGGCCTCCACAGATGCACCAACCTCTGACTAAATAAATTTCTCACCTTCTTCCTAAAGGAATATATTTTAATTCTGAGGCTAGGACCTCTAGTCCTAGAGGTCTAATGTGACCATATCTTCTAACTAACTGTAGAAAGTATCCTGACTGGTTGCATTATGACCTGGTATGGCAATTCCACACAACAAGAACACGAGCTGCAGATAATGCAGCTTTTTGTGTTCCTGTGGGTTGGAAATGTCATAGCAGGCATCACGGCCACAGCCCTCCTCGCCATCAAAGGCATCAACATGAGGTGCTGTCTCAAGTAAGCGATCTGTATCATCAAGGATCCCATCATCTTGGCAATGCTCTTTCCTCGCTGCCAACATCAGACAAAAGCCTGAAGCCACACACGAGCAACTACTTTCCTGTCACGCTCAGATTCTTGAACCAACCTCTCTGCACAACCCTCTCCCAGTTCTTTTGAGGTTTGCACCTGATTTATGAACACTGCCATCATGGTGGTGCTAAAGAGAAGTAAATTAGTCTGCCTTAATGACTATTGTCCAATGGCTCTCATATCCACCTTTGTGAAGTGCTTCATTAACTCCAGTTTCCCAGAAAGCCTTAAGCCGTCGCAGTTTGCCTCTTGTCGCAACAAGTCCACAGCGTATACCAGGGGTCGGCAACCTATGGCCGGGCTGAATGTGGGCTGAATGTGGCCCGTACTCAAAATCATCCGTCCCGCAGGCGGATTTTGTTTCCCGTATTCATCCGGCCCGCCGATCGCCGCCTCGAGCGCGTCCGAGCTCTGGCTGTACCGTATCCTGTGCAAAGCCGCTGGCGCAGCTGTGCACCTTCTGTGAACACATTTAAGAAAGAACTGCAGATGCGGGAAAAATCCAAGGTAGATAACAATGCTGGAGAAACTCAGCGGGTGAGACCTGCAAGGATTGCATGAGGCTGCCTCACCCGCTGAGTTTCTCCAGCATTTTTGTCTACCTTCTGTGAACACGTGATTTGATGCCTGCCATCCGGGGCGGGATGGGGGCGGGATAGATGTGGCCCGCCATCCGCTCACAGACATGCGTCCCAGTCCCAATGCAGAACAAGGTTGCCGACTCCCGCCGTATACCATCGCCCTGGCCCTACACTCAGTCTCCTATTTATCAATTATAGCTCTGCCTTTTAAACTATAATCCCAACCAAATTCATCTCCATAATCCTAGATGCAGAGTGAGCACCTTGCCCCCCCCTCCCACTCCTGGTCACTGGATCCTTGACTTTTTGACCCATTGACTACAATCAAGGAGGAAAGGTAACAACATTCTCCACGATAGTTCTCAACACTATTTCCTATATATACATATACTCACAACTATGTGGCCAAGTACTGCTCTAATCCCACTAATAGGTTTGCAGATGACATTTTATTAGACCGGTTCTCGAACAATGAAGAGATTGTAGGAAACACAGGAAGGAGCTGGGGAACTTTGCAAAATGGTGTCAAGACAGCAACCTCCGCCTCAATGTCAGGAGCTAGCTATTGACTTCAGGAAGCGAGGTGGAATACACGCCCCAATCAGCATCAATGATGTCAAAGCAGAGACAGCCAAGAGCTTTTCAAGTTTCTTGGTATCACTGATTATGTGTCCTGGGCCAACGATATTACTGCAGCCAAGAAAGCACTCAAATACCTCTACTTCCTCAGAACACTAAGGACATTTGGCATGTCGACATCAATACTTACCAACGTCGGCAGATGCACAATTGAAAGCATCCTATCACAGCAACTGCTCTCTCCAAGGCCTCAAGAGATTGCAGAGTGTTGTGGATGTAGCTTTGACCAGGCTTTCCACCAACAACTTCACCTACACTCAGGAAAGTAGCCAACATAATCAAGGATATGATTCACCTTGGTCATACTTTCTGCATCTCCCAATGGATAGAGCATACAAAAACTTGAAAGCACATGCCAAGAGTTTCAGGATGAGCTTCTTCCCTGCTGTTATCAGACTATGAGCTTGGGATGTAGTCCTGATCTTCCAACCTAACCTATTGTGGACATTGGACATTTTCCTCTGTAACTGTATTGCTGAAATGCTGGAGCACAAAATTCTGCACTCTGGCATTTTTCTCTGCACTACCTGTGGTACTTGTGTACGACTTGATGATACTTGTGTATAGCATGATTTGACTGGAGAAAAGCTTTTCAATAAAAAAACAATAACAATACCTAATCCTACCTCGACAATGGAATACTATGAACTACCATGGACTTGTTTGTTGTGTATTGCAATGAATGCAATGTTTTTTGGCAGTCTTCCTATTTTATTCATCAGTCTGAAGAAGGGTTTCGGCCCGAAACGTTGCATATCTCCTTCGCTCCATAGATGCTGCTGCACCCGCTGAGTTTCTCCAGCATTTTTGTGTACCTTCCCATTTTATTGTCTTGCAGAACTTTTGTGTAATTTTATGTATGATTTGCTTTTGTGTGTTTGTCTGAGTCTGTGCCTGTGATGCTGCTGTAAGCAGGATTTTCATTGTACCTGTACCTCACGGTACATCCGCATATGATAAACTCCACTTGCACCTATCAGTTATGAAAGGTGCTAGGAAATACATTGTGTAACCTAATGGACTTCCATTGGATGCTTGAGATCAGGTAATGGAAGGAAATCTTCTAACTGGTGATGTTGTTCCAGTGTCTGGCAAGCCTGCATCTTGCCACCATGAGATCATTTTTTTAGCCAAATTTTCCACGTATCCCCCTTCCCCTGACCCATCCAGACCCATATCTAATTATCTGGCCTCTCTTCAGCTGTACTTGCCACACCAAGCTTTCGCCAGTCCCTTCACAATATGCGATCCTCCCTGATTGCTGCTAGATTTTCAACTGGAATGAATTCAGCATCAGTTTAAAAAGAAAGGAGGACCATGAATTGCAAGCCTGGAATTTGAATACAACTGGTTAAGATTAGCAGGGGAAACTTTTAATAGCCGTTTGGGAAAGCATCCTCGGAAGCCTGTTGGTGCGTGGAAGTGGATTAGCTGATTTTCAACAGGTGGTCTTGATTAATGTGCCGCTGGTGGACTCGAGTAGCCAGGATCTTAAAGGTAGCCAATAAATCTAGCAAATCACTGGCCTGTCTTGCAAAATGTAAAGCCAAAGCTATTAGGGAAGTTGGTAGATTGAAGTGCGGAGGCCAGGGTATAAAGACTATGCTGGGGAGGCCTGCACTTGCGTGACCAGGGGATTTCCCCTGGATTAACTCTCTTTGCAAAGCAAGGAAGTAAGTTTAACCGGAGGGACTGCTTCTGCCGATTCTTTCATAAACAGCAACTTAGTTTAGTTTTGAGATACAGAGCGGAACCAGGCCCTTTGGCCCATCAAATCTGCGCCGACCAGCGATTCCCGCACACTAACCGTATCCTACACACTAGGAACAATTGACAATTTTACCAAAGCCAATTGACCTACAAACCTGTACTTCTTTGGAGTGTGGGAGGAAACCGGAGCACCTGAAGAAAGCCCACACAAGTCACAGGGAGTAAGTACAAACTTCGTACAGACGGCACCCGTGGTCAGGATTGAACACTGGTCTCTGGTGCTGTAAGGCAGCAACTCTACCGCTGCGCCAGAGTAACTCTTGGGAAAGTAGCAGCTCTTTTTCAGCTGGCCAGGACTTGATCATATCTGAAGTGAACCCTGCTGGATTTGTACAGATGTGATCATTACCTACGGTTTAAAATTGAACCTGTTGGAATTAAGTGGCAAGTTTCCTTTCCGGCATTTTAACTATGGTAAGCTCCAGATTTCTGCCACCTAAGGGATTTGCAATTTACCTTAATTTGCCTACCACGGACCTAAAAAAAATCCTTTGCACAACACCAAAGAAACCAGGTGCTGTTGAAAATTGAGTGCAAATGTTCTTATCCCAGAAAAGGACAATATTGTACCATTTTCTGGGCTTCATAGTGCTCAGAGGGAAATGCGACCCCTGAATTTCAGGCAGAAGTATTGTTAGCATTGGGTACATGGGACAGGATTTATGTTCATTTGGAAAAGCAGGGATGATTAAGAGGTGTCAGCATGGTTTTGTCCAAAGATGATTGTCTCTCCAATCTGTATTTTCAGGAGGTAACCAAGGGGATTGATGAAGGGAGGGTGGGAGATGTTTCAACATGGAATTTAATAAGGTCCTGCATGGTCGGCTGGCTAAGAAGGTTAAAACACAAGGGATCCGAGGCATGTTGACGAACCTCTTTCCTAAATTGACTGGGTGGTAAGAAGCAGAAGGTAATGGTGGAAGGATGTTTTTGACTTGGAGATCTGTAACAAGTGGTGTACTGCAGGGCTGCAGTGACTTGGATGTGAATGTAGATAGTATGTTTAATGAAGTGTGCAGATGATAAGTTCATGGAGTCGTATGTTCAAATGAGTGTTGCATACATCAGCTGGGATGTTGGGCAGAATGCTGGCAGTGGAATTAAATCCAGACAAGTGTGAAGTGATGTACTTTGGGAGGTCTGATTCTGTTAGGGTTGGGGTGTATTCCCAGCTCCCTGAAAGTGTCAACACAAGTGGATAAGGTAGTAAAAAAATACATCTGGTGTGCTTGTCTTCACATGTCGAGGCATCGAGCATTAGAGTCGGGATGTCATGTTGCAATTCTACAAAACATTGGTTGGAGCGCACCGAAAATATTGTGTATGGTTCTGGCCATCGCGTTACAGGAGGGATGTCAAAGCAATGGGACGTGCAGTTTTACCAGGATGCTACTACCTGGGATGGAGAGCTGTAGTGTGTAAGAGATGGCAGAGGCTTGGTTTGTTCTTACTGGAGCATAGAGGACCGAATGGTGACCTTAAAGAGTTGTACACATTTATCAGGGAAAAATAGATAGGGTAGACAGTCTGAATCATTTTCCCAGGGCAGAAGAGTCTAGAAATAGAGGGCACAGGTTAGATTAGATATAATTTAGATTAGATATAATTTATTGCCACACAGCCAGGCTGGTGGAAATTTGGGTTGTCTGCAGCGATACAAGAGGTTCAAGTTGAGAATGGAGAAATGTAAGAGATCTGAGGATTAAGTGTTGCACAGAGTGGACAGTTAATACTTGGTGAGCTGCTAGAGCAGGTAGTGGAGGCAGATACTAATGCAACATTTAAAAAGGAATTAAGACAGGTACTTGCGTAGGAAAGTAGTTGAAGGTTAACACGAGCAAATGGGTTTCACATAGGTAGACATCACAGTTGACATAGATACGGTGGGCTGTGAGGCCCTTTTTCTGTGTTGTACATTTCTGATTCTTTAATCTCTGGTGAAAGATTATCCCAAATGACATAAACTGTAGTACATCACTGTAAGTATTATCGCTGACATGATTTTCAGTCTCACTGTTCTGAAAAACAACAGTGCTTGTTAACTCAGAGCACAACCAGTACTTACTGACGTGATCTTCCCTGAAATTTTGCTAACAGAGCCAGGTTATTCCACACTGTTCACAATTATGGGTGAATCCCCTTTGCATCATCAATGACTATTCTGCAGTTAGGATATGCATCTGATAGGGTATATGTCTGCCACTAACATTTTTCCTCTTGCTGTGGATGTGAACCATTGGCATCAGAGATGTCATAAGTAGCCACAGTCACCATCGTCTAACCCCTTATCTACCCTTGCTGCGGAAAACTATGAGCTCAGCTGGACTTTTATGAGAAGCACTGTTTCCGCGGCTCCTTCGGATCCCTCTGAGAATGCTTCCTTTCTTCCTGATCATTGAAGCTTCCATCCTTGAAGTGGCAACATTCACCAGTGGCTGGAAGAGTGCAGCTTTTAGTATATGTATATTTCCCAAGTTTGCAGCTGTGTGGATGGGTTCAGTGTAGTAAGGTCTTGCAATAAGTCAGTGAAGCAGCCCATACTGAAAATTGACTCCACATCGTTGCACAAGGAGGCTCTGATCTGCGAAAGTTGCAATTAGATTTTTGTTTAAATGGTGCAAGGATAAGATACTGTTCTTGTTTAAAACTGTTAGAAACAGTGAAGTAATCGGTCTATTTTTAACATTTTTGTTACTTCTATGTCTTTGTGGTTGTGGTGACTTTGTGAAAGCCTGGTCATCAAGGTCTTTAAATTGACAGCATGTTTCTTTTATACCATTTGGCAGGTGTTAGTTTTAGTTGCTATGTGCACCAAGCAACATGTCTTCTGCTTTGCAGTGTTCCCATGTATAATAACACTTGTGGTTAAAAGTAAATCATTTTGGTGGCCATTTCTTTGAATAGTAATGTTTATGAGCATTGTGTAGTACACTGTGGTTGCTATATAATTAGAGTTTACATTTCAGTGTACCTTGGCTCCATTTCATCTCTGAAGCGCCTTGGCAGCCTTTGGAATGCCTTAAGTTAAGGGCAATGTTATTTCAAATGCATTTTATTGATTCAATTCAATTCAATTAACTTTATCCGTTAGGAACTTTGATTGAGCTTGTAAATTGTGTGGAAACAAATTTCAACCAAATTTATCTGACTTGGGCTATATTGGTTAATATTTTAGATGGAAAATATTATTTTGTTGCATGCTTGAGAAATATATATATATATAGGTCATTTTAATTTTGCCATTATGCTCTACTGCAATACTTTTTATTTTTAAACTTCAAATTTGGAGTTGATTTGAATGACCTCTTATGGAAAATTGAGAAGCTACATGGTGCGCATTAATGGTGAGGGAATAGACTTTCTTCTCTTACTTCAAAATGGCATCCCAGTAAAAAGTACACTGTGGAGAAATGAACACCAGTCATTTTTTTAATCCTATATTCTACTTTCAAATATTATTTCCTTAAATTTCCTTTGGTCATTCTACAAATTTTGTTGTAGCCTCAAATATGCAGATTTCACTCCGGATGCTGGGTGAAAATCTGGACCAGTTTTCTCTCATTAAAAAAAAAAAATTGTTACTCCCTTGAATTTCCTTGATTTGTTGAAGAAGGAATTTTGTTGAGAGTCAGAGCACACAAATGGGCCCTTCGGGCCAACTCCTCCATGCCAACCATGATGCCCATCTACTCTAATCCCATTTGTTTGCATTTGACCCATATCCCTCTATCCTTTCCTATTCATGTACCTTTGCAAATGCCCCTAAAATGTTATTCCTTTCATTTTTGCTTCAGAACGATTAATGTTGTTAAGTACATTTAGTGATGCAGGCAATGTTTTGAACCGTGCCATTCTGTATGCATTTTAGCAGTTTGGACTTTAGGAAATGGCTTTATGTCTTTGACTGAAGAAGATTATTTGGCCCTCTCCAGGTTCCCCATGGACTCTATCCCTAACTCCTTCACCTCCTCCGCTGCCACAATCAAGCCAAATGCAAACTAGATGGATAGCACCTCGTATTTTACTTCAGTAGTCTACAACCCAACGGCATCCAATTTTGTGTAACCCTCACCACTCTGTCCCTTTCTCTCGCCTTCAGATCAACCCAGGGCCTCCCTCGCATATCCTCTTTCCAACTGCCAACCTATTGCCCAGTTTCCTCTTCCCCCACCTACCTTATCCACCCATCGCCCATACACAAGTCCCACTGTGTCCCTTATCTCCTCCCTCCAATTGCCCATTATTGTCTGCACCATCCCTTCCCTGCCACTGTCGCTATCTCCATCCTTCCTTCCCTCACCTACCAATCAACCCCTTCTCACATGGATCCAGTGGAGTGGAGTGGGTGGAGTGGCCAGCCTTTGCCCACTCCACCCTGTCACTTCTTTATAATGTTGCCCCTCTATTCAGTCTAAATGAAGGGTCTTGACCAAAAACATCAGTTGTCCACTTCCTCCATAGGCACTGCCTAACCTGCCGAGTTTCCCCCAAGCAGTTTGTTTTTGCTCCGTATTGCAATCATCTGTGTGTGTGTTTTTGTGTGTGTCTTTCTCTCGTGACTGACTCCATTATCTAGTTAATTTATTGAAAAGGTTGCCGTCATGGTGGGAATGTGATAATCTCCATACTGTATGAGCATTTTTAACTCTTACCTTTTGCTAGGATGTATTGACTTTGGAAGAGGTGAAGTTCATATTCACTGGAATGATCACAGGTTTAAGGGATTAAATTTATATAGCGATTGGAGCCCTGCTTGTCCAGTTTTGTTTTAAAAACACCCTCAACTTCTAGCTGTTCTCAGTCTGCTGGCAAATTTTGATTCTTAGCCACCCACACCCCAGATTTTGATTTTAATTGTACTTGAGGTGCCCATCAGATCGCTGCAACATTCGCAGGTGGACTCTCACCTCACTGGAAAAGCTGGTCCTTCCAATCCTTTCACCAAATGACTAAATGGTATACAAGGGCCAGGGTGAATGATTTCCTTCAAGGGAGATGGATCTGTTTCTGCTGGGGCAGAGATCATTTTTTCCAGGCGCTTGGCACCCAGCAATATAATTCCCATATGCTGAGACCTCAAACTAGTTTCAATTGCCTGCGGGTGGCTGAGGGGAATTTTCCTGCCTAATTGGCCTGTCTTTCTTATGTGCAAAGCTCTCTTTACTCAAAGACAGGAGGTTTGTTTTGAGAACCAGACTATTAAAATTAGAACTAGCACCTTAAATGCCAAGGTAGAAATACACTCAACGTGCAGGCATGACACGCTGTTCGTTCTTTGTAGACAAGGTTAATTATTTGTTTTTGATATCTCAAGCTTGGGTCATCAACATACTTGCCAAATTCTAAAAGGCAATTTAATATTGTTTGTACAAGGCTGTACTGCTGCTTTTTTCAAACTGATTAATTGATAGAATCACAGCATGCCTGTGCATGTCTAAGCAATGGCCTTGAACTTTTTTATGGTTCAATTCAGGATGTGATAACTCTGGTAATTAATTCCACAAATCCATTAAAGCTGTGCTGAAGGAGGAAAAATTAACATTACTCACAAGGACTTGGTACTAGTCGTCTTAGATTTGTGCTGAAAATGGACATAAATGACTTTAATGAAACTGCTATTAACAATACCAGATGCATTCATGCTCTCCAAACGATCAAACTCCACACTTTAATGTCATTTTCCTCAAAGTGCCTCATAATCGGGGCTATTCACTGTACAAAAGCAGCAGAATACAGAAGCTGGCAGTCTAACACTAAAATCTAAATGTGTGGGATGGGTTATTTCTAACACTACAGTTCAATATAATTTTTATTTCAAATTACTTTAGATCGAGAACAACAAATTAGAGGGTTGAATTAGTTTGGAATTCTGAATTAAGTAGGGTTCCTATAATTACGCAATAGTAGTAGGTAAAATAGTAAAGCAATTGATTCTGGTTAACATGAGCGAAAATCTTAAATATACCATGTGTTGAACTATCCTATTTTAAATTAATTCCTTTTGCTGGAGTTGGCCATGTTGTCTATAACAATACTCACCATTGTATGTGATTTGTACAGCACTCAATGTAAGCAACTTAATTGACATATGCACCAATTATTTCTGGCATCAGATGTACACTTTCTCGAAGTGTTTTGGGTCAGGCATTCCCGTAATCTTTGCGAGTAATAATATACAGATGCTCATGGAGGTGCATGAGCTCTGCTGGGTATCTGCATTTTTGTTATTTTTTTATTGTATTGAAAATCCACTGCTCAGCAAACTCATGTTAATTATTTTTAAAAAACAGTTTATATTTGGCATGTAAAGTTGCACTGGTTGGACATGCACTGTGCTCAGCAGATTGGACCTCCACCCATGGACTCCTTGTGAAGTGTAAAAACAGAAAGTGTTAGCCGATTTGCTGGTAGGACCTCTCAGCAAGATATGCCTGGGCCGAAGTTCTGAAATTGTGCATTTTACATAGTTCACTGTCTCCCCCAGAATACTGTCTTGAAAATTGCATTTGCAGGTTTTCCTTATTTGTGAGTTCAGATGCAGTTTCTTACTGCAGCTGCATTCACCATTTCAGGCAATTGTGAATAAGCTTTGATGGAAGTAGTAACTCGGTGTTTTACTAGCTTTCAAGATCCGTCATGATCGTCACTTTGCAAAGAATTGAACAAGACAAGTCAAACAGTTTTCATCTAGTGGTGTGAAATGGAAGTTGCTTTTTATAAATCAGCTAAATGTTAAGTCTGATTGAAAATGATATTAACTGGGCGGTACACTAACCTAAAAATTGAATCAATTTATGAATATTTTAAGTACAGTTTGCATGTTTAAGCGATTTCGAGCACACTAGGTATATTCTTAAACTATATCACTGATTTTGATGAGGGGATCAAGTGCAATATGTCTAAGTTTACTGATTATCTTGGGTTGGAACATGAATTGCCAGGTCAATGCTGACAACTAAATAAGTGAGAATTAGGCATATCATAGGGAGGAAGAAATAAAATTATCCATCCTTTAAAAAACCATGGCATAAAGCAGGGTCAGAGATATTGCCATTGTGGACAATCTGGCAATGACTAATGATTTGCAATTCGAGAGGTGCAGGTATGGAGAAAATATACAATTAATGGCATGACCCCTGACAGCATAGATGTACAGAGGGATTTTGGGGTCCAAGTCCATAACTCCCTGAAAGTGGCAACGTGAGTAGATAGTGTGATAAGTAAATAAGCCACATTACAGGAGGATATGGAGTCTTTGGAAATGGTGCAGAGCAGGTTTACCAGGATGATTCCTGGATAAGGGGTATCAGCTACAGGGAGAGGTTGGACAGTCTTGGATTGTAATCCCTTGTATGCTGGAGGGGGCACCCAATAGAATATACAAAATTATGAGAGGCATAGATAGGGTAGACATGCAGAACCTTTGTCTTAGGATGAAAAAATCAATTACTACAGGGCTTTAAGATGAGAGGGGCAAAGTTTAGAGCAGATATGTGATGCAGGTTTTTTTTACACAGAGGGTGGTGAATGCCTGGAACCCACTTCTAGGAGTGGTGGTTGAGGCAGATACAATAGTGGCGTTTTAGAAATATTTTTTAATGGAAATGGATGTGGATTATGTGCAGGCAGAGGGCAGTTCTTCTGCAGTTGTATAGGGCTCTGGTGAGACCACATCTATAGTATTGTGTATAGTTTTGGTCTCCTAATTTGAGGAAGGACATCCTTGTGATTGAGGCAGTGCAGCGTAGGTTCACGAGATTGATCCCTGGGATGGCGGGACTGTCATATGAGGAAAGATTGAAAAGACTAGGCTTGTATTCACTGGAGTTTAGAAGGATGAGGGGGTATCTTCTAGAAACATATAAAATTATAAAAGGACTGGACAAGCTAGATGCAGGAAAAATTTTCCCAATGCAGAACCAGGGGCCACAGTCTTAGAATAAAGGGTAGGTCATTTAAGACTGAGATGAGAAAAAACGTTTTCACCCAGAGAGTTGTGAATTTATGGAATTTATGGAATTCCCTGACACAGAGGGCAGTGGAGGCCAAGTCACTGGATGGATTTAAGAGAGAGTTAGATAGAGCTCTAGGGCTAGTGGAGTCGAGGGATATGGGGAGAAGGCAGGCACGGGTTATCGATAGGGGACGATCAGTCATGATCACAATGAATGGCGGTGCTGGCTCGAAGGGCCGAAAGGCCTCCTCCTGCACCTATTTTCTATGTTTCTATGTTTCTAGATAAGCATTGGTCGTGGCATGTTCAGCACAGACATTGTGGACTTGTGCTGTCCTGTCCTGTACTATATCTGTGCTATCCGTACTTGATTTATGCAAGTCCCACTCTCTCCCTGACCCCTCCATCATCCTCGCCTCTCAGGAGAATTTATCCATTGTAGACCAAGCGAATGTTGCTTAAGCACTGTTCTTGGGCAGCTTCATCGTCTGATCATGTCTGGAGTTGGGTCCCCCTAGTATGTATGAAAGGACAGTTGGAATCGGATCCTTTGATCTAATGACAATGACACGGAGAACAATCAATTTCTTATGTCATTTGATCTGCAGGATTCATAATTTATAGCTATAACCTAATAGTAAGAGAAATAATCAAGTGAACAACTTTTTAAATTTCAGAGGTTTACTATTTCAACTTTCATCATCTGTGATTCCTGAGGATCCACATGTTCAGTCACTTTGACCTAGATTTTCTGGTGACGTTTGCAACCTATGTCAACTATCTTCTCCACTGCCTTCGAAGTCTATTTTTTCCCACATCTTGTATGCTCTGCATCCTGTGCATTTGCATCATGTGACTCTTAGAGCAACGTGGTTCAGGCTTTTTATGCATATTCGTATGTGTCCTCAAACTGATCCTTAGATTCCGCCATTTTCCTTTCTCCATCCTTATTTTTTTCCAACCTCTGGTCATCGTGTCTTTTTTCCTTCCATTCCCCAGTATCAGCAGCATTAAACCGGACTCATTCCATGCTCTCTGCTACTGTTCTATCATTGTGTCAGATATAACGTTCTGTTATATTGTTCCACGTGTATCTCCATTTCTAGAGGGTCCGTTGAGGCATTTGTTTCAGTATCCCAGCCAATAGCAATCCCAGTTGTCAGCATTCCTCTCTCCACTTCAATCCAAAATGTATATCTGCTTGTGATCAAGGGCCCTGTCATCTATAAATGGTTGGCAAGTTTGCAGATTGTTAGTAAGGACAGTTGGAATAGGATCCTTTGATCTAATGACAGCGTCAGCTGGAGAATTTAATCAATTTCTTATGTCATTTAATCTGCTGGATCCATAATTTATAATTATAACATAAGAAGATGGTCATATAGTGGACAAGTAAAAAAGGTTGTTGAAGGTTACATTATTCACATCAACTGGGAAAGTGGCACAAGGAATTGCAAATTAAATTTCACTTGGACAAATCCGAGTGCATTTTTGTAAGTTAAACCAGGGCAAGACTGGTATAGTACATGGCAGGGCGCTGGAGAACATTGTAGAACAGAGAACCAGAGGTGAAATTACATTGTGCCTGGAAGGAGGTGCCACCAGTAGACAGGGTGGTAAAGAAGGCAATTGGTGTTCTTGCCTTTACTCACCAGTACACCGAGTACAAGAGATGGGACATCATGTTACAACTGCATGCCATTGGTGAGACCACACTTGGAGAACGGTGAGTAGTTCTATCGACCTAGTATTGGAAGAATGTTATTAGTTGGAAAGGGTGCAGAAAAGATTTGCAGGGATGTTACTGGAGGGCTTCGGTGATAAGGTAAGGTTGGAGAGGCTGGGTTTTGTATCCCTGGAACAAATGGGACTAAGGGGTGACCTTATATATAGTTTATACAATCATGAGGGGCAGTAATAAGGTGGATGTTTTTTTCACAGGATAGGGGAGTCTAAATATAGATAAGGTGACAAGGAAAAAATTAAAGGGGATCTGAGTGGCAACTATTTTTACACAGATGGTTCTGTGAAACAAACTACCAGAATTAGTAGTAGAGACTGATACAGTTACAATGTTTGAGACATTTGGGCAGGAATATGGATAGGAATGGTTTAGAGGGATATGGGCCAAACAAATGGGACTAACTCAGGTTGGTCAAGGTGGACGAGTTTGGCCAAGTGGCCTACTTTCACGGTGTATAACTCGTACTCAAAGCATGCTATAATTGATCAGGTCAAAAGACAAATGACAAATGTGTCAGAAAAAGAGAACACTAATGGTTGATGGACTTGCATCAGAATTGACTGGTTCTTACTCAAATAGAAATGCTAGCATCAGAAATTGCTGAATTTAAAAGATGTAACATTAAGTCAGGATCTCCTCTACCCTTCTGTTCAACATGTGTGTGGACTTTATTTTTAAGATACAATGTGGAAACAGGCCCTTTGGCCCACCATGTCCATGTGACCACTGATCGCCTGTTCGCACTAGTTCCATAATATCATACTTTTTCATCCACTCGCTGCACACCAGGGGGCAATTTCGAGGCCAATTAACCTACAAACCTTCCTGTCGTTGGGATGTGGGAGAAAACTGGAGCACCCGGTCACAATCACAGGGGGAACATGCAAACTCCACACGGACAATACCCGAGCCAAGGATCGAACCTGGGTCCCTAGTGCTGCGAAGCAGCAGCTTACCAACTGCTCCACTGTGCAGTCCTTGTGGAGTTTTTTGACAGAAATGTGGCCTCTGCTGCCTGCCTCCCTTCTTATTTACCCAGCAGGCCTAATCTCCTCAAAAGCGCCCTGGAGCCCTAGTCCTAAAATCGCATCTTTTTCTAGATTCTATCCCATTTCATTTGCTGCATTCACACTCATCCATGAATTTCTCCTTCTATTCACACAATTCTATTCCAAGGTTGTTCGCCATTAAAGCTCTTTTGCCTGATCTATTTGCCCTGATTATAGAATGGTTTTGTCGTCTCTGATCTTATTTCTGCTTTCAAATCTGCTGTCCTCATCATCTCCATGAATGTCACTCTTTGTCCCATTGTCCTTGCAAATTGCCACCCCATCTCCAACTCATGTCTGTCAAGGTTCCTAGAAAATTGTGCTGCTGGGCCAATCAGAAGTCAGGTGTCTCCTCAGAACATGGAACAGTACAGCACATGACCAGGTCCTTTGGTCTGAATCCATCTGCCCACAGAAGGACCATTTCCTTCATATCTAAATGCTCCTTAAATGATGCTCCTGTTATCTGTTTCTAACGCTTCTTCTGGCAGCCTGCTTCAAGCCTTGTAAACCTTCTTCAAACATTTCACCCACTCACCTTAAAGCTATGCCCTAGGAAACAACCTATCCTATCTATGCCTCTCCTCATTTTAGAAATGTCTAACAGATGTGGAGAAAAATTATCAGAGGCCCAAATGCTTCAGGACTTTGGAAGAACTCTCAGAGGTAATATATAGAGATATCAGAGAAAACAAAATTACGTAAGAAATTAGAGCAAGAATCTGGTCCTTCAAGTCTATTCCGTATAAATGATATAAACACCCCGTGTAGGGCAGCATTATTGTCTCTGTCAGGTACGTAGAGATTTTTTTAAATGCTGATTTTTCTGGCAACATGTTTGAAGGGGATTTTGGTATTTCAATTCACTTTCTGTTATGCGGTAGAATCAACAATCTTCTGGTTAATAGTTGATAACGAGATAATCCTTGGTAAAATGGAAGAAGTTTCAGATGACACTCAATTGAAATAGATTTTAAGTTTAAGTATATTGGTTTGAACTAAAGACTCCTAATTGTAATTCTGACACTATTAACACTTTTGAATCATTTTATTATGTGTCATATTTTATGCAGGGCTCTGCAGTTGAGAAGAGAAAGACCAACCCATAGGGCATTTTGGGATATCTTTGTTCAACAGGTTCTATCAATTATCCAGTAGACTTTTGTTTCAATGGTAGAAGGAAGCTGGAAGGGAGGAGGGGTGAGACAAAGCCTGGCAGTTAATAAGTTGATACAGGTGAGGGGCGTTTTGATAGGCAGATGGGTCAATACAGGCCAGAGAAGAAACGACAGAGTGTGTTAGACAAAAGGATTGAAGTTGTGAATTGTTAAGCCAGAGGAAGGAATGTAGTTGAGAGGGGGAGGGGAGAAAGATCAATGCGAGTCCATGTGGGGCACAGGGGAGAGGTGGGGAGAGGAAAGAAGGGGGAGCTGTGTGGGATGAAGGGAGGGAAGAGGGTTATAGTTGCCTAAAATTGGAGAATTCATTGTGCACACCATTGGGTTGTAAGCTACCCATGTGGCATGAGGTGCTGTTCCTCCGCCTTGCGTGTATGGAGGAGGCCAGGACAGCTTGATTAATATGGGAATAGAAAGAAGAGTTAAAGTGATTCACAATCGGGTGACCCAGTTGGCCTTGGTCTATGCTTGGTCTCGACGATGTACAGGTTACATCGGGAATACCGGATGCCATAGTTGAGGTCAAAGGAGGTGCACATGAACCTCTGTCTCTCCTAGATGACTGCTGGGATCCCTGAATGCAGGTGATAGAGGAGGTATAGGGACAGGTGATACATCTCTGGCGGCTGCAAGGGAAAATACCTAGGGAGTGAGTGGTTTGGGTGGGAGGGTGGATGGGTAAGGATGGGAAGATGTGACTGGTGATGAGATTACGTTGGAGGTGATGGAAATGTCGAAGGATGCTGTGTTGGATGCAGAGACAGGTGGGGTGAAAAGTGGGGATCAGGGGAACTATCCTTGTTCTGCTGGGCGGGAGGGGGAGTGAGGGCAGAGCTCCTGGCGAGGAGATTTGCAAAGGCTACTGAGGAGACTTTAAACTAGAACGGTTGGGGGGAGGGACTCAAATAGGGAAAGCTAGTAGTCAGTGTGTGAGGCAGGAGGCAGAGAAGGGTAGCACTCGGACACAAAATGTAGGGGAGAAAGAAGAAAAAGATAATAAACAGAGAATACGGGGGGGTGGGTTTCTTAAATGTGTATATTTTAATGCTAGGAGCATTGTAAGAAAGGTGGATGAGCTTAGAGCCTGGATTGACACCTGGAAGTATGATGTTGTGGCGATCAGTGAAACATGGTTGCAGGAGGGCTGTGATTGGAAACTAAATATTCCGTTGCTTCAGGTGTGATAGAATTGGAGGGGCAAGAGGTGGAGGTGTTGCATTGCTTGTCAGGGAAGATATTACAGCAGTGCTTTGGCAGGATAGATTAGAGGGCTTGTCTAGGGAGGCTATTTGGGTGGAACTGAGAAATGGGAAAGGTGTAGCAACACTTATAGGGGTGTATTATAGACCACCTAATGGGGAGCGAGAATTGGAAGAGCAAATATGTAAGGAGATCGCAGATATTAGTAGTAAGTACAAGGTAGTGATTGTGATTTCAATTTTCCACACATAGACTGGGAAACACATTCTGTAAATGGGCTGAATGGTTTGGAGTTTGCAAAATGTGTGCAGGATAGTTTTTTGCAGCAATACATAGAGGTACCTACTAGAGAAGGTGCGGTGCTGGACCTCCTGTTAGGAAATGAGACAGGTCAGGTGGCGGAGGTATGTATTGGGGAACACTTCGGGTCCAGTGATCACAATACCATTAGTTTCAATATAATTATGGAGAGGGTCAGAGCTGGACCTAGGGTTGAGATTTTTGATTGGAGAAAGGCTAACTTTGAGGAGATGCGAAAGGATTTAAAAGGAGTGAATTGGGACATTTTGTTTGATGGGAAGGATGTGGAGGAGAAATGGAGGACATTTAAAGATGAAATTTTAAGAGTACAGAATCTTTATGTCCCTGTTCGGCTGAAAGGAAATAGTAAAAATTGAAAAGAGCCATGGTTTTCAAGGGAAATTGGACACTTGGTTCGGAAAAAGAGAGAGATCTACAATAATTATAGGCAGCATGGAGTAAATGAGGTGCTTGAGGAGTATAAAGAATGTAAAAAGAATCTTAAGAAAGAAATTAGAAAAGCTAAAAGAAGATATGAGGTTGCTTTGGCAAGTAAGGTGAAAGTAAATCCAAAGGGTTTCTACAGCTATATTAATAGCAAAAGGATAACGAGGGATAAAATTGGTCCATTAGAGAGTCAGAGTGGACAGCTATCTGCAGAGCCAAAAGAGATGGGGGAGATATTGAACAATTTATTTTCTTCGCTATTCACCAAGGAGAAGGATATTGAATTATGTGAGGTAAGAGGAAGTACTGACATTTTTGAAAAATATAAAAGTGGATAAGTCTCCAGGTCCTGACAGGATATTCCCTAGGAAGTTAGTGTAGAAATAGCAGGGGCTATGACAGAAATATTTCAATTGTCATTAGAAACGGGAATAGTGCCGAAGGATTGGCGTACTGCGCATGTTGTTCCATTGTTTAAAAAGGGCTCTAAGAGTAAACCTAGCAATTATAGACCTGTTAGTTTGACATCAGTGGTGGGCAAATTAATGGAAAGGATACTTAAAGATAATATATATAAGCATCTGGATAAACAGGGTCTGATTAGTAATAGTCAACATGGATTTGTGCCTGGAAGGTCATGTTTGACTAATCTTCTTGAATTTTTTGAAGAGGTTACTCGGGAAATTGATGAGGGTAAAGCAGTGGATGTTGTCTATATGGACTTCAGTAAGGCCTTTGACAAGGTTCCTCATGGAAGGTTGGTTAAGAAGGTTCAATTGTTGGGTATTAATGGTGGAGTAGCAAGATGGATTCAACAGTGGCTGAATGGGAGATGCCAGAGGGTAATGGTGGATGGCTGTTTGTCAGGTTGGAGGCCGGTGACTAGTGGGGTGCCACAGGGATCTGTGTTGGGTCCATTGTTGTTTGTCATGTACATCAATGATCTGGATGATGGTGTGGTAAATTGGATTAGTAAGTATGCAGATGATACTAAGATAGGTGGGGTTGTGGATAATGAAGTAGATTTTCAAAGTCTACAGAGAGATTTAGGCCATTTGGAAGAGTGGGCTGAAAGATGGCAGATGGAGTTTAATGCTGATAAGTGTGAGGTGCTACATCTTGGCAGGACAAATCAAAATAGGACGTACATGGTAAATGATAGTGAGTTGAGGAATGCAGTTGAACAGAGGGATCTAGGAATAACTGTGCACAGTTCCCTGAAGCTGGAATCTCATGTAGATAGGGTTGTAAAGAAAGCTTTTGGTGTGCTGGCCTTTATAAATCAGAGCATTGAGTATAGAAGTTGGGATGTAATGTTAAAATTGTACAAGGCATTGGTGAGGCCAATTCTGGAGTATGGTGTACAATTTTGGTCGCCTAATTATAGGAAGGATGTCAACAAAATAGAGAGAGTACAGAGGAGATTTACTAGAATGTTGCCTGGGTTTCAGCAACTAAGTTACAGAGAAAGGTTGAACAAGGTAGGTCTTTATTCTTTGGAGCACAGAAGGTTAAGGGGGGACTTGATAGAGGTCTTTAAAATGATGAGAGGGATAGACAGAGTTGACGTGGATAAGCTTTTCCCACTGAGATTCAAACAAGAGGACATGACTTGAGAATTAAGGGACAGAAGTTTAGGGGTAACATGAGGGGAACTTCTTTACTCAGAGTGTGGTAGCTGTGTGGAATGAGCTTCCAGTGAAGGTGGTGGAGGCAGGTTCGATTTTATAATTAAAAAATAAATTGGATAGTTATATGGACGCGAAAGGAGAGGGTTATGGTCTGAGCGCAGGTATATGGGACTAGGGGAGAATACGTGTTCGGCACAGACTAGAAGGGCCGAGATGGCCTGTTTCCGTGCTGTAATTGTTATATGGTTATATGGTTTATATCTTGGGGGCAGAGGCAGAAAAAATGAGAGTGGGGAAAGTGTCTTTGCCACAAGGCAGGTCGGGAGGAGGTATAGTTCCAATAGCTGGGAGTCGGTAGGTTTGTGGTACACATCAGTCGATAGTCCCCTGTTATGGAGACCGAGATATCAAGGAAGGGGAGAGAGGAGTCATTGATGGTCCAAGTGAACTTGAAAGAATGATCCAAATAGCCCACTATTTGGGGATATGGTCACTTCTGTTGTTTGCAGATATGCATAATCAATTATTATTTCAATACTTTGTTTTTCACCCACCCGTTCTATCTTTTCACTACTGTTCTATAGTCTCCTCACCAGCAGAGTTGTTTAAAGTAGTTGCAGAGTTAATTAGGAATTCATAGATACTGACCGTCAGTTTTGAAGTGGGAGAAAAGTGAGATTTGGCAGTTTGTCAGATAAAGGCAAATACAAATGTCTTGATGGTTGAAGGCTAAGCAATGCTCGCACTGAATTTCAGAGGATGGATTGATGGTGCTGATAGAGAATAGAACAAAGATTAATCTACCTTTCAAGAACCAGCTTTGTTCATGCACAGGGCAAGTTGAGGTAAGACTTTCAAGTGTTTTGAAAGCAAGAGCAAGGATCTTGGTTAATGTCACAACATTTTTTTTTACATTTATGAATTTAAAGCTTGCCTTAATGACAATCACTCTAAATTGATTAGCATAAGCACAAGTACTGAATGAGGTAGAACTGAAGTAGAATAACAATCAAAATTAGGGTTTGTCACAAACAAAGTTGGTATCTGTTTTTTCTTGCATAGTGATCTGTAATAATAATTTGCTAATCTTATGACATTCTGCATAATCAAAGTTATGTTATTAACATAATAAAAACGTGTCCACATTTCCAAATCACTGCCTGTCCTATTGGCTGGAACAGAACAAAGATTCATCACGTCATTCCCAGACAAAGGCATGACATTTTTTAGAAGTTAATCTACTGAACAAAATGAAGGATGTACCATTGCTGTCCTTGGTCTTTTTGTGTTTCAGAGATAGATAGATTCTTGATTTGTACAGGTGGCACAGGTTATGGGGAGAAGGCAGGAGAATGGGGTTAGGAGGGAGAGATAGAACAGCCATGATTGAACGGCAGAGTAGACTTGATGGGCCGAATGGGCTAATTCTTCTATTCGTTATGACCTCTCATTGACAAATGAAACTGAAATACTTGAAACACTCAGCAGGTGAGCTAGCATCTCGGAACAGAGAAAGAGAGCCAGCATTTTGAAGCTTCCATCAGAGCTGGGCAAAGTTAGAAAAAAAATAGTGCAAACGAAAGGGAGGATATGGGAATTCTATGATGGTTTGCAAGGCAGGGAAGATTAAATTAAAGGATTTGTGTAAAAGCTTATGTGGAGGAGATGGAAATAGGAAAAACTGCGTAATTATTTGATATTATAGGAGGGGAGAAAGCTCCCAATTCTGGAAATATGACATGCAAAATGTAGAATTGCTGACCACCTGAAATGGTGGAACGTGATGATCAGGGAGGATGTCAATAACCTAGTCGGAAGGTGAGATGCTGTTCTTCTGTCTCAGGTTGAGCATAGTTGAAACTGCATAGGATGCTGGAAACTGGGGTCAGAGTGAGAATAGATAGGCAATCAATGTTTGAGGCCACTGGAAGATTACATTGCATTTTTGGTCTCATGGGAGTTGTCGTTGAATCGCACAAACCGTGTTTGGTTTTCCAATGTAGAGATGACCACATCGTGAATAGGGAATGCACAGTGAACTTTTGTTTACCCATTATTTATGCATCTTTAGTCAGAGGGTGGTGAATCTGTGGAATTATTTGCGGAGGCCAAGTAAATGGATATATTTAAAGCAGAGATAGATAGATTCTTGATTAGTATGGGTGTCAGAGGTTATGGCGAGAATGCAGGAGAATGAGGTTAGGAGGGAGAGATAGATCAGTCATGATTGAATGGCAGAGTAGACTTGATGGGCCGAATGGCCTAACTCTGCTCCTATCACTTATGATTTTATAATCTGTAATTCTCATGCCACTGGCAAATATTTCTATGAAGCAATTAGATTTTTTATTAGAAGATCAGATAGCAAATTATATTTTGAGTCATACAAAATGAATGTGAAAAGATATGTATTGTTTATTTACATTTATTAAAAATGGCAGCGCAGTTGTAGGTTAATTAGCAGTAACATCCTCTTTGAGGATTTAGCATCATGTGATAGTGAGTAGCGACAATCATTTGATTTATTTTTTACTGTATTTCACGTACTGTTTAACTTTAAAAAATAGAATTTCAGCGTAAAATGGTATTTTAACGGGTAAGGAGATGACATAGTTTTTTAATTTATTTAATGGTGTATGCATAGAATAGTGTGTGTAGCCACGGAGCTGCAGATATTAGAATATTGCATAGAACACAGTACTGGAGTAACTCAATGGGTCAGGCAGCATCTCTAGAGGACATAGAAAGGCGACATTTTGAGTTGGGACCCAACCCGCAACGTTGCCTCCCCATGTTGTCCTGAGATGCTACCTTATCCTCTAAGTTATCCAGCACTTTGTTTTCTATGAATAAGAGTGTATGATGGACATTAATGTTTTTATGCAAATCTCCAATAATTGGCACCACCCCTTGCTATTCTCCATGTATGCTCGAATGGCTGAGTCCAAACTGCAGTTGTCTGCGTTGAAGAAGTACGAGTAAATTTGTGCTTTATCTCAGAAGTTAAGATACCTGCAAAAGGTGCATCATGCTGACTTTCTGACATAATGGAAATGAGACATTATAGTTGAGTTGAAGCAGTGATGCTGGTTTTTCAATAAAAAGACACTAAG
Source organism: Amblyraja radiata (assembly GCF_010909765.2). NCBI lineage: Eukaryota > Metazoa > Chordata > Chondrichthyes > Rajiformes > Rajidae > Amblyraja > Amblyraja radiata. The sequence goes on along the minus strand of NC_045957.1, from coordinate 47,582,784 downwards.
TGCTGGAGTAACTCAGAGGGTCAGGCAGCAGCATCTCTGGCGAACACGGATTGGTGACGGCTGAGACCCTTAAGTAATTTTTTATTTTGCTATCTAATTTCACAGATTAGATCATAAACTGTGGGACATGAATCATGCAGAATTTACTATGTGCATTCAGAATTTTTTCTGATCCTTTGATTCCTTCAGAAGTATTTATGTTTCACGATGTCCTTGAATAAAAAATGCTGTATTATTTTCTCCAATGCAAATTTATCATTTGTTAAAGATATAGACCCACATTAATTTCCAAGAGACAGAACTTGCTGATAGAAATTATAGGAGGTATATGATTGTTATGTTTTAACCTCTGCACATTTTCAATCTGCTTAATAAATTGTAACATGTGCAACTTTGAGTTTTGCATCATTTTAACTTGTTAATCTTGATTTGCATTATGATCCAACGTAAAAAGCAGAGGTTAATTTGGAAAATGAAGGAACGCAATTCACAGATTGTCTATGTCACTGAGGAATTTCTGTCAGCTTACCTGCGTACCATATCAGAGAGAGAAAGACTTTAATGAAGCTTTCTATTTATTTGTGTCATTATTAATTTTCCAAACATTTTAAAAGGGATCATGTCATAGATCTGGATGTCTTGCAGAGAAATGTTTATTTTAGTGATACAGCGTGAAAACAGAACCCTTCGGCCCACCACGTTCACACTGCCCATTGATTAAGCACTTGAGCTGCACTTCAACTGTTCACCAACAGCTCCTGGCACCAATATTTTGCAGCGTGTGGCACCTGCTGTATTGCCTGCATCTTTGCCTAGCCCTTGGGTGAGGTCCATGGGCCAAGAGCAGCCACAGCACCCTACAAACCGAGGCCCTGGTTCAAGACCGAGTCTGACACTTCCTGTTGTCCATGGGCCTTCTTACCGCTTCCATATGTCTATAATAGTTTCACAAATGTATTTTAAACTTATTTTGAAGCTGCTTATACCACTGTATGCATTTAAGAACATATTGAAGTATACTAAAGTAAACACAAAACTTGCCAGTACTTGTATTTGACATGAAGGTCGGCAACCCCATTTAAATGAAGGGAGCTACTCTAGATGTGCATCCATGGCTATGGTAAATGAGGGGCCAGATCCAAAGTGCATCCTGCTGCTTGGGTAATGGCTGATTGGTGCATCGAAGGTTGGAGTGAGAACCCAGGTGTCTAGCCTGCCTGACTCTATCCATTAACACATTCCGTCACTTATTGCTACTGTTAATCCAAATGCTGAAATTAAAGTGTGTGCTTTGAGGATTGTAACCAGGGTGGGTTTTTTTCTTACTGCAAGGGGCTGGGATTAAAGGACATGGAGGCCTGAGCGGTGGTTTGCACATCCTGCAGGATGTGGGGGATAATGAGACAATTCCTGGTGACCATACCTGCCGGAAATGCATTCAGCTGTGGTGCCTGCTTGACCACGTGGAGCAGGTAGAGCTCCAGTGGGACTCGATATGGGATGCGGAAAATATCATAGACTGTATGTTTAGAGAGTTAGTCAGACTGCACCTGGAGTATGATGTGCAGTGCTGCTCAACACTATATGAAGGTATTGGTTGTGCTGGAGAGGGTGTACATGGGGTTTACCAGGATGTTGCCTGGATTGGAGGACTTTAATTATGATGGAGAGATCAGACTGGGTGGGCAGTGAAGGAAGCCGAGGTGTAACAATGGAGATTATAAAATTATAAGAAGCATGGATAAGTTTCGATCACAATCTTTTTCTCATGGTGGTGATATCAAAAATGAAGGCACAGGTTTAAGGTGGGAGCCATAGTTTTAAGGGGTAACTGGGGGGTAATTTTTTTTTAACATATAGTGATCGATATCTGAAAGTCGCTGCAGTAAGTGGTGGCAGTTGGGTACAATTACAGCGTTTAAGAGACTTGGAAATGAACATTTAAATAGTCACGGCATAGAAAGATATGGACCTAATGCAATCAAATGGGGTTAAGGTTGGAGCAAAAGAATCAGCATGGATGCGGTGTGCGGAGGGGCTTGGTTTTGCACTGTACAATTCTGACTATGTAAGAGCTGTCTGTTCCCTACAGTTTGTTTTTTGCCATCAAATTAGTGTCTTTAAATCACTCCCAGAACAGTGAAATTGATGTGCAACCTAGTGTTGATTTGTTGTTCAATTTAAAGCATCTCCCAGCAGTTGTTTGAAGTTATAAATTTGGATGCTTAAAGGTCCAGGTTTCCCTGGCTCGCTTCCAAGGCCTTGATGCCTCAGTTGATCAGGCGTTCTGTCATGATCGTGGCCCCTCTGCTGAGAAATGTGCGGGAGAGTTCTCATTCCTTCCAATGTTGTGCTTGTCTGTGGTACAGATGGGTGGGGGACATATTTAGTCTAGTTTTAGCTTGGAGATGCAGCATGGAAACAACTCTTTTGTCCCACCCACCGACCATTGATCTCTCATTCACACTAATTCTATGCTATCCCACTTCCTCATCCACTCCCTACACACTTGGGGCAATCTCACAGAGACCAATTAACCAGGACTGCCAACTCTCACGCTTTGAGCGTGAGAATCACGCATTTGGCCAAATTCTCACGCTCTCACGCTGATCACAAATTTCTAACGCTCTGCCGTGAGAAATTCTGTGATCAACAAAAATTTGAAAACTCATGGGTGTTGGAGAGCCGGGGCTGAGGGAGGGATGGAAGCAGCGGCTCTGCTGCAGAATGTAATTAGGAATGTAATTTAGTCTAACCTTATTCATAGCTAATCCAATTTAAAGCATAAATATTGCATTCAAGTGTAAGTTAAAAGACTCGCTACAGTATGCATCAGATTGCACAATTTCAAGCTGAAAAATGCAAAAGCTCCATACCAATGGGAGGGGGGGACACCCTCCTCCCACCCCCTCCACCCCCCCCCCCTCCACCCCCCCCCCCCCACCTACCTACCCCCCCCCCCCCAGGTCGCTACGCTCCCTCGGGATTGGTCTCTCGCAATTTCTCACTCCCAACTCTCATGTTGGCAGCCCTGAATTAACCTGCAAACCTGCACATCTTTGGGATATGGGAGAAAACAGGAAAAAAGTGCAAACTCCACATAGAGAGCACCCGAGGTCAGGATCGAACCTAGGTCTCTGGCGCTGTGAGGCAGCAGCTCTACCATCTGTGCCACAACAACAAACTTAACCGTTGCGTGACCTTGACCTTGAAAACTCATAGACACTAAGCATTTGAAAGATTATTAAAACAATAATTTTGATTCCCTAAATGCAGCTAATTCTATGCAAAGGATACTCAACTCTGCTATTGTGCTGCCTCAACTCCACCCCTGCCATCAACTCCCGCTACACAACTGCATCCCACCAAAATGGATTCTCGGTTTCTTTGTGGTAGCTTTAAAATGGCATCTGCTTTAAAATATCTCATGAAATTTTGATTAAATTGAAACAACCGATTGTGTCCATTGGGGATGTTTTGAATCCTGATGATTAAATTAGTTGCATTATACTTGGCTATTGCTGTCTCTGGTAGGTAATCCATCCTCCTCCTTTGTGCATGCTGTGCAGCATTTTTCTGCATTAAATATTGTTAAGAAGTGACATATAGACCCTGCAATAATTATATCCGGTCCCTAGAACATTGGACTAAATTCTGTGCTGGTTTCTCGGTACCTATTCAACTGTTTGTGATCTGATGTCGTTTTATTTTAGCAAAACATTATGCGGCGTTGCATTCGTTTGATGACTTCAAACGCTGGTTTGCGATTTGAACCACTCTGATGGCAGTGTATGGAGAATGGAACGAAGCACTTCTCCAAAAGTCTGGTTCAAGGATTAGTGACCACAGTGCTTCCAGCCTACATTGCTGGTACCTGATTGTGCATTACATGCTGCCTTACATCCAGCCAAGGAATGATGTATTATTTGGTATAAAGTCCAACAGAAGTGAAAAGTTGCGGGTTAACAAAATGGTGCTTATTTTTACAAACCCATGTCTCACGGTGGAACAGGATTTTGTAGGGTGCTTTTTTCTTGCCTTATTTTTTCTGAAATATCAATTCAATTTTATTTGTAATATGGTGTTTCCAACACAACTCTGTTATTCTCTTTCTATTTAGACTACCAACGCACAAAGCCATTTTTCTTCAAAAGTGGGTTCATTAAATTGTCCCCTTTGGGTAGTAGTAGACTACTACTGTGTTGTAACTCGGAGCAGATAGAGATGTGAAAAGCCAAATGATTCCCTCTGCTGTAAACTTCAGTGGTGCTAATGCTAATTGAATACATGGTGAAATGTGTCTGAAATTGAAGCATAGTCAGGTGAGCGAGTGAATGTCGGAGCTTGCAGTGGATACTGGTCATTAAACTAGCCATTGAAATGGAGGAAAAAAAGGAAAGAGTCAGAGGTGGGCCATGTGAAGTTGAGAGTAGGGTGAAAATTTGCAGCAAATTTGAGGAATCAGTTAAATTTATTTTAGAGTTTAGAAATGCAGCGTGGAAAGGCCCTTCGGCCCACCAACTGCGCCGACCAGCAATTCCCACACACTAACACTGTCCTACACACACTACGGACAATTTACTATTTTACCAAAGCCAATTAACCTACAAAATTGCACGTCTTTGGATTGTGGGAGGAAACTGGGTAAACGCACGTATGTCACGGGGAGAACGTACAAACTCCGTACAGACAGCACTTGTCGTCAGGATCGAACCCGGATCTCTGGCGCTTTAAGGCAGCAGCTCTACCGCTATTCCACCATGCCGCCCCTCCCCATCCTCTCTGGGCAGTTCTTTCTCTCTCCTTCATTTGAGGCATTCTGGAGGAAACCTCTGACATTCTGGCCCTTTGGCATTTCCACTAATACCACTCTACTTCTCACAACCCTGCCCTACTGCAGACGTAGCAACATCAGCCCTTTTACCTTCCTTCTTGCATTTGTGGGACCAATGCCCCTCCGCCTCCAGCAGATGAGGAAGCAATTCACTTCCAGTTTACTGTGCTGCATTTAGTGTGCCTGGTGTGGTGTCCTGTACTTTGGTATTTGCAGATTTCACTTGATTCCTCTATTTAGGTCTGTCCCAAACATCAATTTTGTGATTCATTGGTCTTCAACCTTTTTCAACTATTTCCACTGCTATTCAAACTCGCCTTCCTTCCATTTTACCACAGATCTTCCGTTTTGTTCCTACTGCACCTCCCTGCAATTTAAAACATTCTTAATGTTTAACCTTTCTCAGGACATTGACTTGAAACTCTAGATTCATTTCTCTCTCCACACAAGCTGCCTGAACTTCTGCGTAATTCCAGTAAATTCTGTTTTCATTTTAAACATAGATTATTTTGTTTTGAACATAATTCCTCTAATGTGCCTTTTGTATAAACAAATTACACATGTGGAATAGCCAGTTATTTCCACATCCAAATAAGGCCTGCGCATCAGGGAATTGTATTGTTTTTCTCGTGTATAATGAACTGCTGGGTGAGTATTCCGTGTTTTATCAGAAGTCCAAACAAAAATAAAATCATTCTGTTTTCGGAAGACTGCATATTGTAATAACTGTGTGTGAAGTAAGGCGAGGCTTGATGGTTAACTGATGAATATTGATCTGCAAATGCCTCTACTGTTCATTCACATCACTGGGGATTCTCCAGATGGCAGCTTCAGACAGGACTCCTCTGCCTGATCAAGGAACTGAAGTGCTTTGGTCTTTAGGGTCTGCAATCAATGCAGATTCCATCATATATTTTGCAGCGTGCTGGAAATGTGCAGACAATCCCTTCATAATTTGCTCTCAGACATTACAACAGAAAAGCCTTTACTCAACCACATTATAAATCCACGATTAAGCTGTAAAATTAATTTGAAAAAGGATGTAGTTGTAGCTAAAAGACAGCTTAATAAACTGTCCTGATGGTGCTTATGATGGATGGACAGCATGCCTTCTACGAGGCTCGAAATCCGGCTAAAGGTCTTATAGAAGGATAGGGTTAATCACTTGGTGACCAGTAAACCTGGTACATGCCATTTGAACATTCTAAAATATTAAGTTGTGCCCAGCTAATTGTATTGACTAAATAACTGGAATTCTTTGCAAATGTATCATATGCTGTGGATGAAGGGGAACCCGTGGTTGTTCTGTAACAAGATTTCAAAAGGCATTTGATTAGGTCCCACATCAAAGCTTGTTGTGGAAATATAAGCTCATGGTGAAGGAGTACACAAACCAGGAACTGCAGATGCTGGTTAATATAACAAAGGATGCAAAGTGCTGGAGTCCAGCAAGTCTACAAGATGTCTACAAATCTACAAAAAGTCCAGATACGACCTTGGTAAGGCCATCAAAAAGGCCAAAAGGGACTTCTGCTCCAAACTGGAGGATGAGACAGATGTTCGGCAGCTGTGGCGGGGCCTGAATGCAATCACCTCCTACAAGGCAAAATCAGGAGGCAGCTCGAATGTCGGCGAAACATCACTCCCTGATGAGCTTAATGCGTTTTATGCACGCTTTGATAGGGAGAACACTGATGTGCCTTCCCGAGCCCCCATTCGCTGTGATGGTATTTCAGTCTCAGTCACAGAGGCCGACGTCAGGAAATCCTTCAGAGGCGTGAACCCTCAAAGCGCCTGGACCTGATGGTATACCTGGTCGTGTTCTAAAAACCTGTGCGGACCAACTGGCTGGAGTTTTTACGGACATTTTCAATCTCTCACTTCTGAGGTCTGAGGTTCCCACCTGCTTCAAAAGGGCACCAATTATACCTGTGCCCAAGAAGAGTAAGGTGACATGCCTCAATGACTATCGACCAGTGGCACTAACACCTGTGGTGATGAAGTGTTTTGAGAGGTTGATCATGGCGCAAATCAACTCCTACCTCGTCAAAAACCTGGACCCACTGCAGTTCGCTTACCGCCACAACAGATCAACGGTGGATGCGATCTAGCTGGCCCTCCACTCCGCTCTGGACCACTTGGACAACAAAAACTCAAATGTCAGGCTGTTATTCATTGATTACAGCTCGACATTTAATACAATCATCCCCTCCAAGCTGGTTACCAAACTTGCAGAACTGGGTCTGCGCATCCCTCTGCAATTGGATCCTCGACTTCCTCATTCTCAGACCAATCTGTTCGTATTGGTGGAAATGTGTCAGACTCGATAACAATCAGCACGGGAGCACCTCAAGGCTGCGTGCTCAGCCCCCTGCTGTACTCACTCTATACTCATGATTGCGTAGCCGGTCATAGTGCAAACTCCATCATCAAGTTCGCTGACAACACCACTGTTGTGGGACGTATCAATGATTGGGATGAGTCAGAGTATAGAAGAGAGATCGATCAACTATCCATATGGTACCAGCACAATAACTTGGCCCTTAACACCAGCAAAACCAATGAACTGATTGTGGACTTTGGAAGGAGTAGGATGGGGATCCACAGTCCCGTTTATATCAACGGGTCGATGGTTGAAAGGGTCAAGAGCTTCAAATTCCTGGGCATGCACATCTCTGAAGACCTTTCCTGGTCCGAGAACACTGATGCAATTATTAAGAAAGCACATCAGCGCCTCTACTTCTTGAGAAGATTACGGAGAGTCGGTTTGTCAAGGAGGACTCTCTCTAACTTCTACAGGTGCACAGTAGAGAGCATGCTGACCGGTTGCATCGTGGCTTGGTTTGACAACTTGAGCGCCCTGGAGAGGAAAAGACTACAAAAAGTAGTAAACACTGCCCAATCCATCATCGGCTCTGACCTCCCTTCCATCGAGGGGATCTATCGCAGTCGCTGCCTCAAAAAGGCTGGTAGTATCATCAAGGACCCACACCATCCTGGCCACACACTCACTTCCTGCTACCTTCAGGTAGAAGGTACAGGAGCCTGAAGACTGCAACGACCAGGTTCAGGAATAGCTACTTCCCCACAGCCCATCAGGCTATTAACCTTGGCTCGGACAAAACTCTGAATATTAATAGCCCATTATCTGTTATTTGCACTTTATCAGTTTATTTATTCATGTGTTTATTAATGGTATATGGACACACTGATCTGTTTTGTAGTCAATGCCTATTATGTTCTGTTGTGCTGAAGCAAAGCAAGAATTTCATTGTCCTATCAGGAACCCATGACAATAAACTCACTTGAACTTGAACGGAGTAACTCAGCAGGTCAGGCAGTATATCTGGAGAACATGGATAGGTGATGTTTCGAGTTGATTCAGTCTGAAGAATGGTCTCGATCCAAAACGCCACCTATCGTCTTCTCCATGGATGCTGCCTGATTTGTTGAGTTACTTCAGCACATGTTGAAGAAGGTAACTTATTGGTTGGATAGAAAGTTGGCTGGCTAATGGGATACAGAGAATGGATAACAATGGGGTATTTTTTTGGATGACAAGATGTAATGAGCGATTGACACACTGCTTGGTGCTGGGTCCTCAATTTTTTTCGCTGTATAAATGTGACTGCATAGATAGCACGGCTGCTAAATTTGCGTATAACACAAAAATAAGGGAAGTTGTGAAGAGACATAAGGAGGTTACAAAGCTGTATAGATAAGTAAATGGGCAAAGACTGAAAATGGAGAATCATGATGGACAATGTTTGGTTTTGGTGGGGTAAAATATAAAAAAACAGATTATCTAAAAGGTGAGAGGTTGCAGAGAAGCAGGGATGTGGGTTTCTCGTGCATGACTTGCAAAAGCATGTACTGCAAGTAATTAAAAAAACTTAATGCTATCGCTTATCATTGAAATATTAAACACAAAGGTCATAAAGTCTTGGCTTCGAAACACAGGGCATTAGTGAGGCCACCTCTGAAAGCAGGATGTCAATGCTTTAAAAGCAGCTTAGAAGAGATAAACTAGATTAGTACCTGGAATCCGTGGTTTGTCTTTGAGAAAGGGTTGGACGAGCTGGGCTTGTATATGACCTTGAGGAACAAGGGACTTGGCTGAAATATGTAAGATTGTGACCATCTTTACAGTGGATGTGGAGAGTGGGGGTTTCTAGTGGAAAATTAAAGAATTGGGGGTCATTCTTTTAATTGATTGTCTATTTAAAATCGAGAAAAGGCAACTTTTTTCCCCTGAGAATTTAATGTTTTCGAATTCGCACAATTAAAAACAAAATGATGGCAGAAGTAGGCGTAAGCATGAGGGTGAAAGGTTACTGTGGGTAGACAGAGATATATAGAGAGGAAGAAGGTTCCCGACCCGAAACGTCACCCATTCCTTCTCTCCAGAGATGCTGCCTGTCCCGCTGAGTTACTCCAGCTTTTTGTGGCTATCTTTGAGATATATAGAGATGAGGTTACAATCAGATTAGCCATGATCAACTTCAGGAAGTGGGGTGGAGGACACCCCAGCCTGTATCAATGTTGCTGAAGTGGAGATGGTCGAGAGTTTCAAGATCCTCAATGTAAATAACAGCAACAATTTGTTCTGGTCCAACCACATTAATGCTACAGCCAAGGAAGTGCACCAACACCTAAACTTGACTCTTACCATTTTCTACAGATGCACAATAGATTGTAACCCATCTGGAGGCATCAGAGCTTGGTATCGTAAGTACACTGCCCAAGACTGCAAAAAATCGCAAACTCCCACCCCCTTCCCCCATCACCACCAACTCTGTCTCCTCTTCGGGCTACCTCGGAAAAGCAGCCAACCTAATTATGGACCACTTACACTCCCCTCATCTCCCCTCTCCCATCAAGACACAAAAGCTTGAAAAGCATCTATCACCACATTCACGAAGAGCTTCTTTCCTGCTGCTAGAAATACCCTGTGGAGTGTTGTAGAGCAGAGGGATCTAGGAGTACAGGTACATGGTTCCCTGAAAATGGCATCACAAGTAGATAGAACGGTGCAGAAGGCTTTTGGTACATTGGCTTTCATCAGTCAGGGTATTGGGTATAGCAGTTGGGACATTATGCTACAATTGTATAAGACATTGGTGAGGCTGTATTTGCTGAATAGTGTTCCGTTTTGGTCACCATATTAAGAATGCCATTAATCTGAAAACAATGCAGAGAAGATTTACGAAATGTTGCCAAGACTTGAGGGGCTGAGCTATCGGGAGAGGTAGGGCAGGCTAGGTTTTTCTTATAGAGGTGTATAAGATTGGAATATATAGGATGAATGCAAAGTCATTTACCCAGACAGAGTAGGGGATTCAAGAACCATAGGACATAGGTTTATGGTAAGAGGGAAAGATTTAATGGGAACCTGAGGGTCAACTTTATTACAGACAGGGTGGTCGGCTGAACAGCCTGTTTCTCTGTATGACGTTAACATATTTTTTCTGCTGGACTCCATCCGAGCTCGCTCAACTAAGGATCTGTTAAAGGAAGGGTTCTGATCCATTCTGGTCAAACCTTGTGCTTGGACTGATAATTTTTCAGTGGCTTGTTTTTGATGGTATTGGCGTAATGGAACTGCACATGTCTCAGATACCCAGGTGACAGAGGACAATGTGCCCATGGGTCTGTGGTCTTGGTCTATTGTATTACCAATATTTGTGCGAAGAAGAATATTGCTAAAGATTCTTATTTAATGTTTTTTTCTTGGTTTCATTACAGCAAATCGCCAAACTGAGGCAGCAGCTCCAGCGCAGTAAACAAAGTAGTCGGCACAATAAGGACAAGGAACGTCAGTCTCCACTCCACGGCAATCACACTGCTATCAATCAGTCTCAGGTAAGTTGCCAGGGAAGATTGTATGTGGAGGTAAATAGTCACAATTGGTTGCGTTCTCCACTTGCCTGTACAACCATTTCTTGAGGTAATTTGTGTGCCCATTGCGTGCTTTGAACACAGTGACTTGTTCCAACAAAGATAAATGGTTTCTGATGCAAAATAAAAGCCAAAAATGTTATAAACATTCCATAGGTTAATCAGCAGCCTTTTAATTACAATGCTAACATTTAGAATGAAGGATGTCATCAATTTTAATAGTTCTGACAACAATCTTTAACAGATCTTTTCCCTTTAGACACTGTGCATTTGCAGCAATTTTTATTTTAGTTTTGTTTTGGTGTATTTACGGTTTTACATTACAATCTCACAACTGATTTTCCTGTGAATAGCCACAACCATTAGGATCTTTTTGTTTGGTCTTAGCTATGATTATTTATTAAGCTATGCTTAATTATTCGTTTTTAAAAAATGAAGATAATTTCAGAGTAAGTACTGAGTGATGAGCAATGAATCATAATTGATTGATTGAAAGCTACAGCATTGAAACTGGCCCTCCCCCCCCCCCCCCCACTGAATCTACGCTGACCATCGATCACCCGTTCTCATTAGTTCTTTGTATTCCCACTTTTGCATCCACTCCCTACTGGGGCAATTGACAGAAGCCAATTAACCTACAAACTCACACACGTTTGGGATGTGGGAGGAAACTGGAGCATTAGGAGGAAACTCTCAAGGTCACAGGGAGAACGTGTAATCACCACACACACATACAGTATCCAAGGTCAGATTCAAACCCCAGTCTGACATTGTGAGGCAGCAGCTCTATGAGTTGCGGCAATTGTAACAGGTGCTTTTCAATCCATTTCAAGGCCAATTTAGTCAGAGGGTAGTTTCTGAGCTGTAGACCCATGCACTCTCTTCCCCCACCAACAAAATGGATAAACTCCTATCTACCTGTTTCTCTAAAACCCAAAATGTTGCACTCTAGCCTAAGCTTGTAACAAGGCAAAGTTTTGTCATAAAAGCAGAACTGCCTACTTCGTTTTTAGACGTGAGAATACAGAAGAAATATCTGCTCCAAAGAGAGTACAACGATCCGGGGCAGCCTGATGCTAAAACAAAGACTGAAAAATTGTATCATAGAACATTAAAGCACATGGGCTTGGAATTTATTTCCATGAGTTTATCTTAAATCATCAGCAGCCTGGAGCCGTATTTGCATATTAATACGATTTAAAGGCTGTTTGAGAAGCAAATTTTGATTAAATATGTAAGGTAGGTTTATTAAGCACGTAAACAACTCAAGTCCTGGTTACTTAAAATCTGGACTAAAATCAGGACCAAAGATGTTGAAATTAAATGGGCGTTACCAGGCTGGTGAATTTTGCAGTACAGAATATCCATCTTAACAATTTAGTAACAATTCATTGACCACAATAGCTCACTTTAAAAACCTGGAATGACCCATACATTAACTGGAAAGTGTTTTTCGATAAATTTACTGATTATAATTTAGAAGCGATGCACATCGATGTAAATCGCTGCTTAAGTTGTCAGTAAATCAGGTGATGTTGGCAGATGCTTTATACATTATTCCCAATAAAATAACCTTTTTTGAGATTATGCATGATTCCACCCACAAACTAGTAATCAGGTCTTCCCAAATGTTTCATCTAATTATTTCAGAAAAAAATTGATGGAAACCCCAGTTATTGTTGCAGCATAATTACGTTAACTATCGAATTAAGTGTGTTCTATTCGATACACAATCACTCGAAAGGTATACAATTGAATTTTTAAATATTGTAGTTTAGATCCAAAGACGTTGTATTAAAAATAAATCATAAACTGGTTGCTTTTAAGATGAAACACCATTGCATTTTACCATGCAATGCCAATGTATAAATTAACATTGATAATGTCTACACAATATAATTCATTGTCATTTAGTTCTTGTACATCGTGAATTATTTTGGTGCACCTCTTTGTGGCTGCCTTAGAGATTTGAGGAAAAGATATGTAGAGTTAGTCTACCTCAGGCAGCTTTGCATGCAGAGATACGTATGGTAAAGTTAAATAACACGGTTGTTTGTCAAATTGAGGCTTCAGATACAGTACATTTCATTCATGACTAATGCGAATATATTAAACTATGCAACTTCTGATACCTGGATACACAGAGGGAGAAAGATATTTAATTAACCTTGGAGTTTGCAGTTTGGTGCTCATAAATGAAGCCATTATTCTACAGCATATGTTTATAAAAAAATTACCAAAGGAACTGAGTGACACTAAGTTAAAGCATTTCTTAATTCTAAGACTTTTGCTTGAATTCAGTTCGTGAAAACATATAGAACCAGATGAACATCTGTCATTTTCATGGTATTGTGGTTCTACGTGACATTAATTAAACCGGCAATAATCACAGCGCAAATTTGCATCAAATGACTGCTTAAGGGAAAGTGCTCTGTATGATAGGGATTTCTGACTGCTGCAGTAGTGAGATGTCTGTGATAATTCTTTGTGGGAATGCATAACACAAACCGTGACACAAATATGGATGGAAAATGTAGTATTCCCCATTGTTCAACACTGACACTAGTAACTCCTTTTTTCATGTAAACGATAAAGGATAAAAACAACAAAAAAAAGGATTCACAGACTTCCTTTTGTTTGAGGTATTTCCATAACAGAGTAAACCTCAGTAGAACCGTTTACAATTGCACATAGAAATGTGTTCCTCGCCTACTGAAGAAACCTTGCCCTTTGGGAACAGCTATTCTTTTTGCTTAACATAGAAAACTCAGTTTAATCTCCCTGAATCTTTCCACTTATGAAGTGCATATCCGGTCACCAAAACAAATCTGGCTATAATTACACAAACGTCTGTTGGAGGCTTTGGAAAGTAACCAGATTTTGAGAAACAGCTCACGATAGAATTTATTAAAATTACAAATTCAGACCAACTTGTTTATGTTTAAATGGATACAATCCCTAGTGGATTCGACAGTAATAAAATCTTTCCCATGCTCCACTTTACAAATTACTTGCTTTATTTTAGTGTTGATTTATCTTTTGTTCATCAGCTAAGGTTTTGTTTGTCTTTATTCAAATTCAAAATCTGGAAAGTAAATATAAAAAAAACTAGTTGTTGGAAATCTAAAACGAAAATAGAACATATTGGAATGCAGAACTGACAAAGCATTTCCATCCTGAAACATTGATTCTGCTTTTTAATCCTGGCTTGTTGAGTATCTCCAGCATTTATTGTTTTTGTTTAAAATTCTAGAATGTACTGTTTTATAAATAAATTATGGACACCCACTGGTTTTTAGAATTGCAGAGTAGTTATAAAATTGGGTACCCAACGTTATGTACCATCTCAGTTAATTCCAAAAATGCTTGTTCATCATATCCATTAATATTTTTCCAATATAATTATCGCATTTCCTTTTGGAAGAATGTAAGGTTTTCTGCTTCATCAACATTTGCTGATTAGCATTCAGAGTTGGATTACCTCCCCTACTGTTCAAACCCTACCATTCACATTTTTGAACAAAACACATTAAATTCATTCTCTGGGGTGACTAATGCAGGTATTTGATCCCTTGCTTTCTCCTACCTCTGCAGAAGCACTGCAGCAGGCCTTACCTGTCCATTGCGGGTGAATGTGGAAGGTCCTGTGATTTGTTTTACCAAGGAGAAGAAAGGAAGCTTGCATTTTATACAATATATTTCTGCAAATGGAGAATAATATTCTATGGAAAACATTCCATTAAAAGAGCAGATTTAAGTTTAGTTTATTATTGTCGCGTGTACTGAGGTACAGTGAAAAGCTTTTCTGTTGCGTACTATCCAGTCAGTTAAAAGACTATACATGATTACAACCATGCCGTCCACAGTGTACAGGTACAGGATAAGGGAATAACGTTTAGTACAAGTTAAAGTCCAATAAAAGAAAGAGGCCGATGTTCTCCAATGTGGTAGATGGTAGGTCAGGACCTCTCTCTAGTTGATGATGGGATGGTTCAGTTTCCTGATTAAAGCTGGGAAGAAACTGTCCCTATATCTTTATGGGCGTCACAGCGGTAGAGTTGCTGCCTTGCAGCGCCAGAGACCCAGATTCAATACTGACCAAGGGTGCTGAACGTACCGAGTTTGTACGTTCTCCCTGTGACTGTGGGTTTTTTCTGGGTGAGCTGGTTTCCTCCCACCCTCCAAAGACATACAAATTTGTAGGTTAATTGGCTTCTGTAAATTGTAAATTATGCCTAGTTTGTAGGATAGTGCTAGTATACGGAGTGATCGCTAGTGGGCTGGTGGGCCGAAGTCCACAGTTTCCATGAGAGATACAGTCTGCATACTGTACCTCTAAAGTCTAAAGTAAATTCTAAATCTGGAGGTATTCGTTTTCACACGTGTACTTCTTGACTGATGGGACTGATGGGATAAGAGGGAATGGCTGGGATGATTCTTCATTATGCTGGTGGCCTTGCCGAGGAGATGTGAAGTGTAGATGGAGTCAATAGAAAGGAGGTTGGTTTGTATGATGGACTAGGGTACGTCCACAACTCTGCAATTTCTTGTGTTCTTGGATGGAGCTGTTCCCAAACCATGCGTAATGCATCCCAATAAAATGCTTTCTATGGCGCATCTGTAGAAGTTGATGGGAGTAGTTGGGACATGCCGAACATCCTAAGCCTTCTAAGGAAGCAGTGGTGTTTGTGGGCTTTCTTGGCCATAGCTTCGATGTGGCTGGTCCAGGACAAGTTGCTGGTGATATTTACTCCTCGGAACGTGAAGCTCTCAACCTATCTCTATTTCGGCACCATCATGTATGTAAGGGTATGTGTATCACTTCGCTTCCTGAAGTAAATCACAATCTGCTTAGTCTTGCTGACATTGAAGTAAAGGTTGGTGTCTTGGCACCAGGTTACAAGGTTTTTATTCTTCTTCCTGTACTCCATCTCGTCATTATTTGATATCCATCGCGCTATGGTGGTGTCACCTGTGAATTTGTAAATTGAGTTGGATTGGGATTGTTGGGATCTTACAATGTGCAGCTGGCTGTAGATTTTTTCCTTTTTTAACGTGGTGATGCTGGTTCAGTAGTGCTTCACTTGTGAAGGAGCATAAGATTATGAAAGGTGGCAATATACTTCAAGATCTTTCTTTGTGCATTTTGCCACACAATCATTAAGCATTATTAACATTTCTGTTAAATCTCCTGTTAACATTCTCAGTTGTGCTCAGAAAATCCCTAAATCTTTTGTATAATTGGCACTGCACCCAAATTATAATGGCCCATGTCTTTCGCAAGATTGCACTTTACAACATACTGACGTTATTAAGTTAACTAAAAAGAAGTGAGTAACCATGTTTAAACCTTCCAAGATGATGATCTTTACGATTTCTCCGTCCCATTCAAAAATAATAAATCTACATTCTGGAGCTTTTGTTCAAACTTGCATTCAATGCAATTTAAACCCGGTCAGTTGCATTCCACAAATTACATTTCCATTGCCTTGCCACAACAAGAAATGTGCAAGTCTTTAATTGCAAACATGCTTAAGTCTTATTTTCAAGACTGAAGCCGGTGAATTATTAATATTCTAGGGTATTGTGATTCTTGGTGATCTAGAGCATCCATGGGTTTGTATACTGCTGAATCCCCCCGGTATCTTTCGGTAGCCTTAAAGAGCAAAATATTTGGGTGAATATTTGTGCTAGTTTATATTGTCAAATTGGTTTAATGAAATAAAGTTGAAAGAAGATACAAACAAATACATTATGCAATTTATACAAAGGGAGTTGTTAAATTTGATAGTTAAATTACATAAGATGATTTCATGACACATGAAGTGTATCGACATGCCTGGACATGCCTTGGCCAGCAATCCCCATTCACGCAGGGTTCATGCTTCAGTAACTGGGATGGGTTTGTTGCAGGTTACTGGAGGATGAAGGCTCAAACTATTGAGCAACTATTGCCATCTCAACGAATGTGTGCTTGCTTCACAACAAACCATCATTGGCTAACAAAAGGAGTGTTTGTTAATCTATCCTTCTGACCTGACGATTCTGGAATTTAAAGGTGTAGAAAACTGAAGGTTATCAGCCTTTAATGTTAAAGGGATCAGATGAACGGAGCAGTTACATTGTACACAATTTCATTCTCACCATTGTAGGTATAATATTAAACTTATGGAAAATATGTAACAATTTACCAGAATAATGACGGTGCTAAAGGAATGGCGAAAAACATTTCTGACAAAGCAGCCCACAGGTTTTTATTGGATTTCGACACACAGATTTTCACTTTATTCGTCAAATGGGACTTTGAATTAATAGCCATTTGTAGGGGGTCCATGGCAGGCAGAAAACTGGCTGATTGTAGAATATGACAGTAACACAATGAATGTCAGTGCTGGCTCGAAGAGTCGAATGGCCTCCTCCTGCACCTATTTTCTATGTTTCTAACCAAAGAAGCCAAAGTTAGGTAATATGATTAACATTATGGAGACACAATGGTCCTGACCCGAAACATCATCTTTCCATTGCTTCCACTGATGCTGTCTGACCCGCTGAGATCCCCCTCCACTTTGTGTTATGATTCACAATATATCGTGGTTCAAAAATTAAAATATTTACTGGCTGGAGGTAAATTTACTCAGGGACAACGACCACTACTGAATATCCATTGTTGCTACTAGCATCAATTCAAGGCCACAGAAAGATGCAGTGTTATTACTATGAAGAAAGGCCTGAAGCCTATTGTGTTTTCAACAGGAGACAAAGCAACATGACACCAACCAAGAGATTTACAATAAACAGATACAAAGTGCTGGAGTAACTCTGTAGGTCAGGCAGCATCTCTGGAGAATGTAGTGAGATGGTGTTTTGGGCCAGGATCCTTTTTCAGGTGGTTTCACAATATTGTGGAAAAATGTGAACTGACAACTTTTACTGCCTGCCCTAACAAAGAGACTGTAGACCGTGTTTTAAATATAAAAACAGAAATTAGTACAAATTTCCAGAAGGTTGAATGAAAATTGATTGCTTCCCTGGTAGTAGTTATTCAGATTAACATTGAAAGGATAATCAAATGTATTTACAAGGAAGATTCTGAATGCCACTTGTCTTTGTCTCCATCACCCAACTTCATTACTTAATCGCCTTATTGTTGGCAAGCTATTCAATCTTGAATGATCCCCAATCATTTCTAGTTAAACATTTGGAAGATTACAGTCTTTGTCCTTGACTCCCACTGCAACCTTTATTCATGTTGCCAAATCCTTTTGGAATTAAGGCCAAGATATTGGTTTACCTTCTAATTACTTGCAGAACCAATGGTTATGAACAGACCCATGTTTAACACAGAACATAGAACAGTACAGCACAGGATCAGGCCTTTCAGTCCACAATGTCCATGCCAAACATGATGCCAAGGCAAACTAATTTCCTCTGCCTGCATATTCTCCCTTCATTCTCCTATCATCCATGTGCCAATCCAAAAGGCTCTTAAATGCCACAAATTCCAGTAGTGCCTAATCTTATACTCAATGCCTCAACCAATGAAGGCAAGCATATCATATGACTTCTTGCCATTTTATTTACTTGTGTTGCCACTTTCGGGTGCAATGGTTTTGACCTTCAAGATCCCTCTGTGCTTCAAAGTGTGGAACTTTGACGGCAGACCAAACATCTTTTATTATGAGCCAAAGACAAAAGATGCACCAACTCAAAACAAGTTAATAGTGGACTGAGATTACAGAAAAAGACCATGAGCCATAAAAAGGATATCGGCTCAGAGAGCATGGAAACAGGCTGTTCAGTCCAACATGTCGATGTTAAAATGTTTCCACTAAGCGAGACCCATTTCCCCACAATTGCCTCATATCCCGATAACATGCACCTCCAAATGTCTTTCGAACATTGAGATTGTAACTACCTCCTCTGGCAGCTCGTTCCATGTTTCCGCCATAATAAAAAATTATAACATTCTGTCAATGTTGTGAAAACTAATTTGAATGGAATTTTAGTTAATACTGGTTTGTTCTGTGTGCTGGGGAAGGGGTTTCATTAGATTTACGTTCTCACAATGTTTTCAACAGGCCTTCCATTGTGCTGCAATTGGTACATGGTGACAAAAACACAGGTTGTAAAAGATTGTGAATGACTTCTTTCTAAAATTGACTCACTCCCAGATTGCCCCGTGTCCTTAATTACCAGGGACAAATAGCAACTCAAGGGGAAATTACTGCAGTCTTTTCAGATAGGTTTTAATTTACCTAGAGCGAAATAAATAATAAGACGATAAATTCAGAAACTTGATCACCCTGTGGATTTCTTTTGTGTTAGGTCCTGGGTTTGAAGAAGGTTAATTTATCAAAAAAAGAGGAAAAGGAATAATCACCTAGATTTTTTTTTTTTTTGTTACCACCAAATATTTCTTGCATTCAATTAACTCTATTCATGAAACAATCCAAATTATAGACCGATTGGAGAACTTTATGTTAAACCCGCCAACCAGCAGTTTTCATAAGTGGGAAATAAAAAGGAAGGAAGTGGCCTTTGTTTCAAACAACCATCTTCAATTTTGAAGAAGTAAGACAATACATGGTATAACCATCTTAATGGTTTAACAATGCATTTAAAGTTTGCAAGGGATGTGATTGTCATTTGTACAGCTCATTTAGATCACATTTTCCATCTGTTTCTTCAACATCTTATTTGTGGTGGATGTTCCATTACTGCAGTCTGTTATGCTTTGGTTTGATTCCTCAGAGGTCCCCAGACATATACAAACACTGGCTGTGGTCAGCATCATTAGTAGAGAGATCAGCTGCTCTGCAAAATTCTGACACATTTTATCATCAGCATCAGAAATTCTGATAAAATTGTTTTGATCTTTACTCCATAATATAATATGCCACTTTAACTTCAGCTTTTTAAAAGCAGACTGGAAGCGCAGAGGGAGAAGAGGAGGGAAGAGACTGCAGCCCTAAGATTTTTGCCTCCACCACAGTGAGGAGGTGCTTGGAGGATACACTGTGGTGGATGTTAATTTGTGTTTAGTGTTGTTTATTATTGTATGATTGTATGTATTACTGCAGGCACAAAATTTCGTTCAGACCGTAAGGTCTGAATGACAATAAAGGAATTCAATTCAATTCAATTCAATAAGTATTGCACATTTCTCAGTATTCACAAGCAATTGGCCTCAGGAAATGAACAGACAACAGTGCATTTTGGATGAGACCTAGTATCAAAATAACATTTTTTTCTTATTTTATTCTCTATATTTAGTAATTGAAATGTGGCTGAACATTTTGTAATAAATTATTTAAAATCTGCCTTGGTCTTTGCACTGAGGGAGTGTAAAAAACGAGTGCTTGTTTTTCTCCATGTGAATTGGACTTTTAGCATAGAGATGACAATGCAATTTGACATTTGCTGTTAAAGGGTAACTCTAGGGAGTTAATTAAATGCTCAGAGCAGTTGGTGAAAATGCCTGGAGTCAGTATTGGTAAGGTTACAGACTCTTTGATCTGTGGTGACTGTATAGTTTAATGCTAAGAACAGATTTAAAGTAGATAACCCACATCAATACTGTTATTATATGTTTGATCAATGATAGTTGCTAATGTCCTTGTTAGACGATGTTATTGGCCCAAAGAGAATAATCCAATACAATTTAGCTTGATTATATTCATACACCATTGTAAATTCAAAATGTTACTTGTCATTGTACAGTGCAGTCATTATTCTGCCTCTCCAGCTCTTGTCCCCTCCCCCTCCTCCCTTTGTTCATCATCCTCTCCGCCCAATCCTCTGTGTCCCCTATTTCCACTCTTCCCTGTTCCTAACTACCAACCATCCTTCCTTCTACTGCTACATTTCACTCATCTTCTTCCTTATCAGATTCCATTGTGTCATTCCCACTTATCACCTCCAGTCTTTGTGACAGTCTCCACCCTTCTCTCCCCCACCTGACTCATCTGCCAATAACCCCTCCTTGCATAGATACACCCATCACCTGCCAGATCTTGTCCTACCCCTTCACCCTTCCTTTTACTCCAACTTGAAGAAGGGTCCTGACCCAAAATGTTGTCTGTCTGTTTCCCTCCACAGACACTGAGATTCTCCAGCAGTTTGTTTTTTGATCACAATTCCAGAAACTGCAATCTTTAGTATTTCATTGTTTTATATTTCCTTTTGCAGAAATGTACAACTATTATGTTTGAACACTAACAGTGATACTCCTAAGTTTTCTATTGTTTTTTTCTCAGGCTTCTGCAGTACGATTCATCACAGGTCCAGCGTCAAATATAACAGTTTCAAAATCTGCAATTTCACGAGTCCAGAACAGTGTTGAAAGCATAAATCAAGAGATAGAAAGAATGTTTATTAAAGACAATGGAGAAAAGGAAGAACTATCAAGGGTAAGTGCAAATTCAGCCATTGAACTGCAAGTTCTTTTGCATCAGAACAACGAACTGCGGTTACAAAGAAAGCAAAGATTATAAAGAGCAAAAGAAAAAGTAAATCCTGGGAATGAAACAAATTATTGGAAAAGCACCAACTTATTGGCACCTGCAAGAAGAAAGATTTAGTAATTTTTCGAAGGGAATATTCAATGAATGGCATGAGGCCGATTTTGTGTTTTTTAACGGGTTGCGAAACACTTTCAAGTTTCTGTTTTTAACAAATATTCTGAAAAATAGCTGTCCTAGATTTGATTATCTCAATGGGGCCAATTGGATAACGATTCTCCCTCAATCTGATTTTGCCTGTGGGTGAGTGTTTTATTGTCATATGCCCCAGTTGGAAAAATACATTTCAGTCACTGGTGTGTTTCTATTTTTCTGCAGGTGGCCAAATTCTGTTAGAATCTTTTAGGGTATTAAATCCCAGTGGTGACATCATTTAATTACAGCATTTGTTGTCTTTTTTTAATCAGTGAGAATGTTTTTCAGGTGTTTGTTATTGCCCTTACCTTGTGACCAACTACTTATGTAATCAGCTTGAGTTATCATGACATGTTCTTTAAAATACTTCAGGAAATCAAGTTAATTAATACTTGCTAATTATGTTGAAAGTTTCTATTTGCACACAACTTTGGCATCACCATTGATGGACTTTCTCATATAAATTTAAGATTGTATGTTAAATACAGCTAAAAAAGCAATAGATCTATAAATTAGAAGGGTCATGAAATTTACTTTGGATAATAGGATTTTGATGAAAATTCGAGATACTAGATTTTTCCAGGGTGGGTGAATAGTGTGATGAGATCAATGTATTCTTTGTCTTCAATTTTGGCTTTGTTTATTTCATATTCTTTTATTTAAAAATATGTTCATTTTCTGTAAAATTCTAAATTGTCATTCTGTCCTCATTTCATTTTTTTTCTTATTTCAGTCCCACGATGTCCATTGTTTTAAATGCGCATACATGCTGTTGCCATTTAATGAATCTCATACTTGGTTACTCGCATGTGGCATGTTAGTAGTTGGACTTGAGTTCTACAAAATGATGATGCGTCCCTTGGATGAGAGAGATGCTGTAAAATCTAAAAAAATAAAGAGGACGTGAAAGGTTGAGAAAACAAATCAGGCAAGGCTTTTGAGGAATATGAAGGAAGAAGGAGAGAACAACATGCAATCAGACCTGGGCCAGTAGGTTTTAGGAAAATTGCAAGGCATATACGTACATTGAAAATAAAAAGGTCACTAGGGAAAGATTGGGACTATTTGAGGATAAAAGAGGGAATTTGTACCTGGAGCCAGGGAAAGTGGGCAAAGTAGTAAATAAGTACTTCACTGACATTAACCCAGGAAAAGGACCATGAGGAAAGCAAGATCAGAGATGGGAGCTGATATTATGGAGCATATTGATATCAAGAAGGAAGTGGTGTTGGCTCTCTTGAACATGATTAAGGTGGATAAGACCCCATTTGGGCCTGATGGGATGTATCCCCGATTATTGAGGGAGGCAAGAGGAGATTTTCTGGGGCCTCCCCCAAAGCACAGGTTAAGTCAGAGAGGACTCAGAGAATAGTCAATAGTAATATTTTGTTTAAGAAGGTCAATATGAATAATCCAGCAAGTTGCATGCTGGTGTGCCTTATTAGAGGCAATTTTTAGGGATAGGATTTACTCACATTTGCAAAAGAATGGACGTTGGATATAGTCAGAATGGCTCTGTGCAGGGTAGATCTGTCTTGTCTTACACACTTGATTGAGGTTTTTTAAGTAGTGACAAAGATGATTGATGTGAGTAGGTCAGTGGATGTAGTCCTAAATTTTGATGAAGGTCTCTCGTGGTAGGCCGATCCAGAAGATGAAGGCATATGGGATCCATGGTCATTTGGTAGATTGAATTCAAAATTAATTTGGCGATTGAAGATGGAGGGCAGTGGTGGATGGGTGTAATTCTGACTGTAGGTTTATGACCAGCGATTATCCATAGAGGTCGGTGCCAAGACCTCATTTGTGATGTACATAAATGAGTTGGAAGAAATTGCAGATTTGTGGATAGTGAGGAAGGATAGCGATAGAAGGAATCAGCAAGATTCAGATTGATTGGAATTTGGGTGGATAAATGGCATCATCATCATCATCGTTGAAAACATTAGCGATGCAGTGGTGCCAGTTTCCAAAGGGAACGGTGACGGATGCACCACATATCTCTGTCCTCCAGTTCCTGCGGACTTCCGGCGCTGGAAGTATAGGATTTTGGTGTGTGTGCTTTATCATCATTCCTTACAATGCTACGTACGGCAGTGATCGCTACTTCTACTGAAGTGTGGATGGGCACTGACTCGCTAGAAGCTCATCCGCCCATTGACATGTCTTGTTTTTGGTCTGCTGGGGGTCCACAGCCCCCTCCTCACCTGGCAAACCGGGTGGGGGAGACAGTTTAGTCAGCAACTATCCGACCATGGAGCAGGTAGCACGGGATTACATGGTACCCCATGGCGGGAAACCCCCCCCCGACCTGACCTGAAAATGGCAGATGGAGTTTAATCTGGACAAGAGTGAAATGTTCCACTTTGTGAGGTCAAATGTAAGAGCAAAGTATACAGTAAATGGTAGAACCTTTAGGATTAGAGATTGTGGGGTACAAGTACAAAGCTCCATGAAAGCAGCAACACAATTGGAAAAGGTGATTAAAAATGGTTTTTGCATGCATGCCTTCAATGATTGGAGCATTGATTGCAAGTTGTAAAATCATGTTGTGGCAGCAGAAAACTTTAGTTGCCACATTTGGGTTATTGTCTACAATTCTAGTGTCACACAAAAAGAAAGACGTGGTAGCTCTGGACAGAAGAGGTGCAGAAGAGGTTTTACCAAGAGACCAGAATTAATCAGGTTAAAGAAAGATCCCGATCCGAAACGTTGATTGTCTATTCCCTTCTCGGATGCTATCTGACACAATTTCTTCCAACACTAATTTATACCAGGATGCTACCTGCATTAGAGGATATTAGTTATAAAGTGAGATTAGACAAACATCAGAAGCTGATGGGCAAACTGATAGAAGTTCAGAAAATTTAGAGAGGAATAGGTTGGGTAGATTGTCAAAATTGTTTTCCCAAGATGGAACTGCTAAATATCAGAGGGCACAGCTTTAAGGTGAGGGGGGGAAGTTTTAAGTAGATTTGCAAGGCAAGTTTTTTCACACGGTGATAGGTGCTTGTTTAGCTTAGTTTATTGCCGCATGTACCGAGCATCAGTGTATAGCTTTTGTTGCATGCTAACCATTCAGCGGAAAGCCAATACATGATAACAATCAAGCCATCCACAGTGTGCAGATTGTAGATATTTAAAAGAGTGGAGTGATTGCAATACATGATTGCAATTCTGTGACCAGCGCACAGTCGCCTATCTTATGCGCCATTGAGGAGCTGCCAGACCTTGGAGCATATTGCCAGAGGAGCAGATGGAAGTAAATGTGATAGCAACATTTAAGAGGCATTTTGTCAGACACATAAGGAGAATGAAGGGACCTTGTGCAGGCAGATTAAGTTATTTTAATTTGGTATCATGTTCGGCATAGACATGTGCTGATGGGCCTGTTTCTGTGCTGTACAATTCTATGTTGTATATTCTTTCTGAGACCTCTTGACTAGCTGCGAATTGATATAGCTCGGCATGAAAATTGATTTGGCTCATGATATGTTCAGCTGTGGGATGCTCTGGTCAACCTTGTTCATGGATATCACGGCTGGATCAGGTCCATGAGTAGATGCTGCCTCAAGGATAATTGGTTTAACGAGGGACTTCCAGGTGGCCTTTTATAGGGCAAGAGTGCTGGTTGGGAACATGGTTGCCACCTGACCAAGGTTGGACAAGTGAGAGATTTTTCTCTTTACAGGCGGTATCACAGGAAGATTTAAGTTGTGCCTTCAAGAACTGGTTGCCGGGCAGCAAGGTGGTGCAGCGGTAGAGTTGTTATCTTACAACACCAGGGACCAGGGTTCGATTCTGAGTATGGGTACTGTCTCTATGGAATTTGTATGTTCTCCCCGTGACCTGCGTGAGTTTTCGGCTGCTTCGGTTTCCTCCCACACTCCAATGACATACAGGTTTGTAGGTTAATTGGCTTGGTATAATTGTAAGTGGTCCCTAGTGTGCGTAGGATAGCGTTAGTGTGCGGGAATCGCTGGTCGGCATGGTCTCGGTAGGCCAAAGGGCCGTTTTCCACCCTGTATCTCTAAACTAAACCTAAATTTATTTGAAAACCTAGTGCAGGACCAGCACTTTGTTTGAATCAGAAGCCTCCATCGCAGGGGACAGACTCCTGACCGACATACATTACAAACCCACTGACTCACATGGCTATCTGGACTACACGTCTTCCCACCCTGCCCCCTGTAAAGACTCCATCCCCTACTCCCAATTCCTCCGCCTACGCCGCATCTGCTCCCAGGATGAGACATTTCATACCAGGGCATCGGAAATGTCCTCGTTCTTCAGGGAACGGGGATTCCCCTCCGCCACCATAGATGAGGCTCACACCAGGGTCTCATCCATACCCCGTAACACTGCTCTCTCTCCCCATCCCCGCACACGCAACAAGGGCAGAGTCCCTCTGGTCCTCACCTTTCACCCCACCAGCCGGCAAATACAACACATAATCCTCCGCCATTTCCGCCACCTCCAACGTGACCCCACCACTCGCCACATCTTCCCATCTCCCCCCATGTCTGCCTTCCGCAAAGACCGCTCCCTCCGCAACTCCCTCGTCAATTCTTCCCTTCCCTCCCGCACCACCCCCTCCCCGGGCACTTTCCGTTGTAACCGCAAGAAATGCAACACCTGTCCCTTCACCTCCCCCCTCGACTCCATTCAAGGTCCCAAGCAGTCGTTCCAGGTGCGACAAAGGTTCACCTGTATCTCCTCCAACCTCATCTACTGCATCCGCTGCTCTAGATGTCAGCTGATTTACATCGGTGAGTTTAAGCGTAGGTTGGGCGATCGTTTCGCCGAACACCTCCGCTCAGTCCGCAATAACCTACCTGACATCCGGGTGGCTCAGCACTTCAACTCCCCCTCCCATTCCCAATCCGACCTCTCTGTCCTGGGTCTCCTCCATTGCCAGAGTGAGCAACAGTGGAAATTGGAGGAACAGCACCTCATATTCCGTCTGGGGTCCTTGCGTCCTTATGGCATTAACATTGAATTCTCCCAATTTGGCTAGCCCGTGCTGTCTCCTCCCCTTCCTTAACCCTCTAGCTGTCTCCTCCCACCCTCCCATCCGCCCGCCCTCGGGCTCCTCCTCCTCCTCCCTTTTTCCTTCTTTCTTTCCCCACCCCCCATCAGTCTGAAGAAGGGTTTCGGCCCGAAACGTCGCCTATTTCCTTCGCTCCATAGATGCTGCTGCACCCGCTGAGTTTCCCCAGCAATTTTGTGTGCCTCAAGATATGGTTTGGTGCAAGGATGTTGATGAACACCAAGCATGAAAGGAATAAAACCATGCTTTGCCTCTGAGAAAGGGTGGGCAAAATCCATTGAATCAATTTTCCAGAGAATGCTTTAATTTTGTGTGTTAGAATAGTTAGAATGTTGTAAATTCTTTTGGAACTAAACACCTAACTGAAAGTAATTAATTCCATTGAACTGCTGACAAATTAGTATTGCAGGAAAAAAAATTAAAGGCTTAATTATTGGATCTGTTTATCAATTTTCATAGTTTTCTATCCATTCACTAAGAATCAATGCAACATCTACGATGAGATTTTCTATTTTATTGGGAACAATATTTGAACTATTTTGTCCTAAATATTGCCGACACCTTGCATTATTTGCAGTGAGAAATCTTTTCAGTTCACTAGACGTGAAGAATATCCGATTCATAAGTATACATGCAGACCTTATTATGAGGATGGCACTGAATGGAGCTCAATATGGACCACCAGGTCCATACTGGCTCCCAACAGAACAATCTCATTAGTCTCATTACCCCTCTCCTTGTTTTCCTCTACCTCACCACCTTGCTCGTCAGCTCCCCTCTGATTTGTTTTCTGCAGGTGCTGGAGTTTTGAGCAAAACACAAAGTGCTGGAGGAAAGTGGTTCAGGCAGTATCCATGGAGGGAATATACTGAGCCTGAAAAAAATGGTGCCTGTCCATTACATCCATGGATGCTGCCTGACCCGCTGAGCTCCCACAGCACTTTGTTTAGCTTTCAGATATGTTTAGGAAGTAGAATAAATATGGAAATAATCAAATTGAAATGAAAAACATGAAGACATTAGTACATAAATATACATTTATTATAAAGAGCCAACAAATATTCTATTAATTAGTAATAAAACCCCTGTCCCACGGTAAGAGTTCTCCCGAGTTTGCCCTGATTCGGAGATTTACGGTAATGGCCACTCGCCGGTACTCGGGGCTCTCGTGGACATATTTCATCATGTTGAAAAATCTTCACGAGTCTTCCCGAGCTTACCTGCCGTTAGCGCTAAGAGACGTCCCCGAGCTCCAACGTACCCGCTACGTTCATTCTCCGTGCTTACCACGAGTTAGATTTTTTTTTTAACTCGGGAGATCTCTTTTAATTAACTCGTACTGTGGGACAGGGCTATTAGGCTGATTATTTTCTTGTCTTTTAGGAAACTGTAGGAACATACACATCCTCCAGTTTAATCTAGTGGCCAATGGCAAATCTTTCATTAGATTTAATTCGGAAATATAAAGTGATTGTTGTGGATTAGGAATGTCTTTAGGTTGGTAGACTTTGAAGCAAAACACGAGTACCAGAAAATTCTGTCAAAACAATTATGTTTGTCATTTTTTCCATTTGTGTACCTTGTTATCGTGTGGCAACATCGTGAATATGTTGGTTTTTTCATTAACATGGTGGTGTGTGTTGCTGATCCGTTGGGGTTATGGTACTTTTGATTAAGATGGATGGGTCTATGTTGTTTCACTCTGTATCGATATGAATTGCAACATAAGGTGTCTCTAGCATTAAATTTATCATTTGAATGTTCCATTCTTGAGTGAAGATGAGCATAAGTTCAAGCATATGGTAATCTGAATAGTAAGCAACAGATCAGGCACATAAGCAACCCTCTGCCTCCCATTAAGCTTTGAAACTCATGAAAATGAAAATATCTGAAATATATTCAGGAAAAGCTTGAAATGCTCAGCAGCTCAGGCCATATCAATGGAAACAGAAACAAGTTCTTAGCACTGAAATTTTATCTCTGTTTCTATTTTCATTGATGCTTTCTGACCCACTGAGTACTTCCATGATTTCTCTCTGATGGTTTCTTTAAAATAGTGTCCTTATTGTATTTTTTTATTGTATTTTTTAATGACCACACAGCCAGGCTGGTGAAATTTGTTCTCAGTACAGCTCGATACAGGTTCCAACATTTCATCAAACATTCAACTCGTAACGTAGATATACATACAAACAGACACATTTCATAATACATAAGGGCCACGCTTATTCGTATTTCCTCACCGTACGGAGTTTAAAAAGTTAATTGCGGTAGGAATGAAACTGTTTTTGAAACGGGTTGTTTTGGAGGCAATTGACCTGTAACGCCTCCCAGAGGGCAGTAGCTGAAAGGCATAGTGTGCAGGGTGAGTGGGGTCAGTGATAATCTTGCGGGCTTTGTGAAGTGTCCGTTTATAGTAGAGTGATTCAAGTGATGGTAGGGGTAAGCCAATAATTTTGGAAGCTCTGTTTATAATGCGTTGTAGTTTCTTCCGGGAGAGTGAGTCGAGGCTGCCGAACCAAACTGTGATAGATGAAGTGAGGATGCTTTCAATAATGGCTGTATAGAAGCAGAGCATCAGATGAGGCCTTGCTCTGAACTTCCTTAGCTGTCGAAGATGGAAAAGTCTTTGCTGGGCTTTTCCATAGATGTGGTCTGCGTTTGTCCACCAATTGAGATTGTTGCTGATGTGGGTGCCAAGGAGTTTGAAAGTGTCAGTGATGATGATGGATTCACCGTTGATGAGCACAGGAGTTTTGGGGGGTGGCTGGCGTCTGAGGTCGATGATGAGTTCTTTTGTTTTTGATGAATTGAGTGAGAGGTCATGGTCTGTGCACCAGGTCACTGCTTGGTTGATCTGTGCACGATATTCAGTTTCTTGGTTATTGGTGATGAAACCTATGATTGTTGAGTCGTCCGCGTATTTGTACAAGTTGACAGAGCTGTGGTGGGATGTGAGCTGGTTTGTGTAAAGAGAGAAAAGCCAGGGCTGCCAACTCTCACGCATAGAGCGTGAGACTCACGCACTTGGCCAAATTCTCACGCTCTCACGCTGATCACAAATTTCTCACGCTCTGTCGTGAGAAATTCTGTGATCAACGAGAATTTCAAAACTCATATCAACTGCATGGATCGCGGGTGTTGGAGAGCCGGGCCTGAGGGAGGGATGGAGGCAGAAGCAGGAGACAGATGCGGACGGGGAGCTGGGGCTGGCAAGTGTTGCGGGGCTGGCGAGTCGCTCGCTGCAGCTCCGGCCATGGAGCAGCCTCAGTGCAAGAGTCCCGGACCGTCGGAGGCGTCGGAAGCGTTGCGCCGCTGCTGTGAGTCTCTGCCAAATTCGCCCTGGTGACTGACATGGATCAGGCAGCGCCTCTGGAGAGAAGGAATGTGTGACGTTTCTGGTCTTGACCCTTCTAAGGGTCTCAACCCAAAACCTTTAGAAGGGTCTTGACCCGAAACGCTCTCCAGAGATGCTGCCTGTCCCACTGAGTTGCTCCAGCATTTTGTGTCCCTCTTTGGTTTAAACCGGCATCTGCAGTTCCTTCCTCCACAATGAGACTCAACAAGACGACTTTGAAGCTAGTACCACTCGGGTGGGGGAGGGACGGAGAGTGAGGGGATGTTAAAGAAATCGATATTCATACTCAATCGAGGAAATGAGTTGATATCTGTCTTTAAATTAATATTTTGTTCATCTTTAAATGTAAATCTTGAATTCATGTAGCGCGGGAAAAAATAAGCAAAGGTAAGATGGTAAATATAAACTACAAATTAACTTCAGAAAATGAAACTTGTAGAGATGAACTTTGCCCTTCACTTTACAAAGAATAACCTCAGGGATTACGCAGTAAATGCCATTCAAATACACTGCAACCTTGGGATAATATTGTTCATGTTCAAATCCGATAGGTAAGTCTTGATTTGTTCAATATTATAATTAGTTCAAAAATACACCGTGGAAAGGCTCTTCGGCCCCTCGAGTCCGTACCGACCATCGATCACCCGTTCACACTGGTTCTATGTTATCCCACTTTCTCATCCACTCCCAACACACTAGGGGGCAATTTACGGAGGGCCAATTAACCAACAAACCTGCATGTTATTGGGATGTGGGAGGAAACCAGAGCACCCGGAGGAAACCCACGCGGTCACAGGGAGAACAGTGACAGCACCCGAGACCAGGATCGAACCCGGGTCTCCGGCACTGTGGGGCATTAATTGTAATGCTAATACTTGGGCCTCCGCTGATATGCCAGGATGATTGCCCAATATTACTGATTATTAATCCATTGTATTATTGATTATATATGTTGTGCCCGTTCTCCTTTATCTGTACATTGTGAGCTGCTTGCTTGCATTTACCGGATAGCATGCAATGAAAGCTTTACCCTGTACCTCGCTACAATAGTAAACTAAATCAATCTATTTACATGTATCTGTGTGTTGTTGTTTTAACCGGCCTGTTAAGATGCAGCAACTGAGAATGTCATTGTTCTGATGTCGCTGCACACGACAACTAAACACTCTTGTCTTCATTCTACACATGAAATTACCACAATGACATTTAAATGGCATTTGGACATACACGTGTAGGAAGGAACAGCAGATGCTGGTTTAAACCAATAGACACAAAGTGCTGGAGTCTCAGCGGGTCAGGCAGCATCTCTGGAGGGAAGGAATGGGTGACGTTTCGGGTCGAGACCCTTCGTCAGACTGAAGGTCTGGTTAATTGGCTTGGTATAAGTGTAAATTGTCCCTACTGTGTGTAGGATAGTGTTAATGTGCGGGGATCGCTGGTCGGTGTGGACTCGGTGGGATGTATCTCTAAACTGAACCCTGTCCGGCTAGCAGGGCAGTGTAGGGCCGAGTGCCGGGATACGGTGACATCTGGCTCTGATCTCCACAAAGCCAATCACGTATCGAGCAGCGCCACAGATCAATGGGTGCTTGGAGTCGGTCCACAGACACAGAGAGGAAATTGGATGTTACTCCGGCTTTTTGTGTCTATCAGTGACTTGGAGAGTGGGCTGGACAACGGGTGACCCAGCTGGTCGCGGCTCCCCTGATCTACGCTATTCCCACGCACGTATGGGCCTGTCCCACTGAGGCGACTCTTTAGGTGACTGTCAGGGACTAGTTTGACTAGCATTTACCTACGACACCTTGCGACAACCTCCGACAACAAAAATTGTTGCCACTGTCACTTGTAGTCGCCCAAAAGATTGCCTAAGTGGGACAAGCCCTTCAAGCTGTGGCTTGGTGCATCCTGGAGGACAACCAGTGGCTGCTGGAAGTAGGTACCAAGCACTGGGTAGAAACGGTGGAAGATAGTGGCCTTCAAATGGGGGTGGTTGGAGAAAGCATCCTGCTTGCCTGCTAGATTTTCACTTCCTGTAACTGAAGGAAAAATGTTCCCGATGTTGGGGGAGTTCAGAACCAGGAGTCACAGTTTAAGAATAAAGAGTAGGCCAGTTAGGAATGAGATGAGGACAAACTATCTTCACCCTGAGAGTTGTGAATCTGTGGAATTCTCTGCCACAGAAGGCAGTGGAGGCCAATTCACTAGATGTTTTCAAGAGAGTTACATTTAGTTCTTGGGGCTCGCGAAATCAAGGGATATGGTGAAAAATCAGGAAAGAGGTACTGATTTTAGATGAACAGCCATGACCATATTGAATGGCAGTGCTGGCTCGAAGGGCCGAATGGCCTATTCGTGCACTTATTTTCTATGTTCCTATGCTTGAGTATATGGCAATAAAACTCGACCACTTGATTTTGAAGCATTCATGCATGGTGGAGGTATAATGTAGTCATAGAGTGATACAGTGTGAATACAGGCCCTTCGGCGCAACTTGCCCACACCCGCCAACATGTCCCAGCGATACTACCTGCTTTTGGTCCATATCCCTCCAAACCTGTCCTATCCATGTATCAATCTAACTGTTTCTTAAATGTTGGGATAGTCCCTGCCTCAAATACCTCCTCCGGAAGCTTGTTCCATACACCCACCACCCTTAAAAGGTTACCTCTTAAAAATACTTCAAACAAAAAACATTGAAATCATACTTCTACAATGCACTGAAACATGACTTTAATACATCAAATTTAAAAAAAGTCCCTCTCTCCACTCCCTCGCCGGGAACCCCCAAGGCCAGTGATCAGTGATCGCTCAGCCACCCCACTTTCAAAAACGTTCCGTAGCCCCTGGTTCAGACAGAGAGCACTGCCAAATGTGAGCAGGGAACTGAGGCCAGTTGTCCCTGATGTCTGGATCCCAATGCTCAGAGCTTCGTGTTTCTGAGTTGGCTAATGTTATTGATTTATAATTAGCCTGATTTGTAAATAGTTGACAAAACCTTAATTTATTAATCTGGAATAACCAGGGGGATGGGATAAGTGTAATATTAAAATGACATGCAAGGTGTCAGGCTGTCTGTCAGAATATACAGCCCCGATAACCCATTATTTCCTTCAGGTAAATATTGGGAAGGTAGCACTATTGTCATTTGCCACTCAACTATTATGTTTGTTTACCTCACTGACTATTTCTAACCCCCCCCCAAATTCCTTTGACAGGTTGAATAGAAATGTCCCCAATCTCGTTGTTTTATTAATTGAACACGTAGATGAACATCCTCAAGGAGTGTAATCAGATGGGAACTGATTCAGATGCGATGTTTAAGCTTGATCAAAGATGGAGCATATTTTAAAGGAGTGACAGAGATACTTACAGGCGAATGTGTGTGGAGGTTATTATTTGTCTTTAGTTTTAGCTTGAACCAGGACATCTGAAGATTCAAAGTTTAATATAGTAATTGTGCTGATACTGACAACAACCAACCATGTAATGAAGATCATCCATTCCGGAGGTTTTCTTTTTCTGATGCCATTTAAACTTCACTAGGATTTCAATCACTTCAA
Organism: Amblyraja radiata; assembly: GCF_010909765.2. Lineage (NCBI taxonomy): Eukaryota > Metazoa > Chordata > Chondrichthyes > Rajiformes > Rajidae > Amblyraja > Amblyraja radiata. The sequence goes on along the minus strand of NC_045957.1, from coordinate 47,549,426 downwards.
TGTAAAAGTAATTGAGAATGGGGAGCATTGGAACAAAAATTTGCCCTCGGTACATATTAACTGTAATATAATAATGTATGCATGTTGGGGTAGGTGCAATCAAAACAAAGATCTTTTTATCATTGTTGTGTTATGAATACCACAGAAAATATTATGTATTCTCAAGATCACTGTCACCCCCCCATCTCAGTCGCTGCACGCTCTCGGGCTTGGTCTCTCGCAATTTTTCACTCCCAACTCTCACCCAATGTTGGCAGCCCTGCCCTATGTGACAGATGGAAATCCTGGATATGAGAACTCTTTTCCAGGTTATCGCAATCTTATTGTGGTGCACTTTTCTGTTTCCTAAGAAGCTATTCTATGGCTTTGGACTAAAATTTGTCTTCGTTATGGTGAAAAAAAAATTTCTAGCCAGGATTGTGCAGTGGTATTGGTGAGGGAAGTCCTTCCAATATATGATTAACTTGAGCCATCCATGATGATGTTTTCCATGTTCTGTAGTGGGATGTTGGTCTTTTGAAAGGCCATTTGTGTTAGCCCTTTGCTTTTTATCTGTATCTATACTATTACTAAAAGTCTCATCTTGACCACTTCCGGCGTACGGTGTAAATAAATTTTAGAAAAAACGCTACCCTATATCGCTATGATTTTTGCCATCTTACTCACTGTCCTCCTCTCCTCCAAACGCCCCAAGGTTTTTTCCGATCGGTGAAATATTAGAAAAGTTATGAATGTTTAAAAAATCGTGAGATCAGCAGATTGGTCTTCTCGCCTGTCAGTCACCATGATGAAGGTAACTCCCCTTCCGGGGGCCAGGATAATAAAGTCCTGGAGGCCGGACACGAGTCAGTCACCCCGGAAGACTGTGAGTGAGAGTTGAGTCCAGAACTGTGAATCTACTCCGTGAGTGAGAGTTGAGTCCAGAACTGTGAGCCTATGCCGTGAGTGAACTGAACTGTAAGTCTGCGCCGTGAGTGAACTGAACTGTGAGTCTGCACCGTGCTGAGTCAAGAGGTCACACTCGTTCCGGAAGTCCCGCTCACTACGGAAGTCCCGCTCAGTCCAGAGGCCACGCTCAGCTGCGTGAGTAGATTCAAGAGAGTTTTACTGTCATATATATGTTGTGTGTGTGTCTGTGAGTGTACGTGTGAGTGTGTGTGGGTGATGGAGGGTGTGAATGATGGAGGGTGTGTGTGTGTGTGTGTGTGTGTGTGTGTGTGTGTGTGTGTGTGTGTGTGTGTGTGTGTGTGTGTGTGTGTGTGTGTGTGTGTGTGTGATGGAGGCTGTGTGTGTGTGATGTAGGGTGTGTGTGTGATGCAGGGTAATTGTGAGTGTGAGATGGAGGGTGTGTGTGTGGGTGCGAGTGTGTGTGTGTGATGGAGGGTGTGAGTGTGGGAGATGGAGGGTGTGTGTGTGAGAGATGGAGGGTGTGTGTGTGTGAGATGGAAGGTGTATGTGTGAGAGATGGAGGGTGTGTGGGTATGTGTGTGTGTGTGAGATGGAGGGTGTGAGTATGTAAGAGTTGGAGGGTGTGAGTGTGTGTGTGATGGAGGGTGTGTGTGTGAGTCCACCAGCTGTGAGTGAGTGAACTGCCAGCCCACCAGCCGCGAGTGAGTGAACTGCCAGCCCACCAGCCGCGAGTGAGTGAACTGCCAGCCCACCAGCCGCGAGTGAGTGAACTGCCAGCCCACCAGCCGCGAGTGAGTGAACTGCCAGCCCACCAGCCGCGAGTGAGTGAACTGCCAGCCCACCAGCCGTGACCGAGTGAACTGCCAGCCCACCACCCGTGACTGACTGAAATGCGAGTCCAAGAATCCATTCGGCCCACAATGTCTATACTAGCTCTCTGGAACCTGTCCCTTCTGCCCACAATACCCATACTAGCACTCCTGAAAGCCCCCCCCCCCCCACTGGCCACCAATATTTGAATTGATGGATAGGTGGAATATTGCGTTGTGGAACCAGCCCTCCCGTGTGAACATGGGTCCTAACGGGTCCCACTTAGCCTAGTATGTGCCTAAAGACAGTTTCAGTTCCAGCCCGTAATTGCTATCAGAAATTTTTATTGGTGTTTTTGTGTTTTTTATCATATTGACCTTTGTCTTCAAAGCAGAGAGGAAAGTGATTTGGGTTTACATGGATTTTTATAGAGAAATTTCAACAATACCATTATTTCATTGTTCGAAATGTATTCACTCATTTAAGCCACCGCTATTTTCAAATGGCAAACCACATTTTTCCCTCCAAACTATTTGGTTTTCCAGTCTGTGCTTTTCATCAAAGTTCAGACTGAAGTAGGTCTGCTTTTCTATGTTGTATTGGAAATGCTTTGATATTTCCAGGAAATAAATTAATAAAAGAATGGAAAACACTTGCGAACTTCACATAGTTCTACAATGAAGATGGCTGTAAAATGGAAATATCTTCCATTTAGAATTAACACAGATTTGTGGAACTAATAACTTTAATGTTAGTTGTAACTAATGCAGTTTTTCATTGCTGTATAATGTGCTATTTTGCCACAACAGCGAAGGATGTGGTGATTGCTCTTTTATTGATTGGTCAATATGCATTATTTTGTTGACAAAATGTCACTGTAAAAAATGCCTGTATTGAAAGGCTTTTAGTTTGCTTTGAATACAAAGCTGATATTTTGTGAACATTGCAGTGTCTGGTCTTGCCTCATTTGTCTGATCTTGCAGATACTGAAGCTTAGAGGACTTGTCCCAGTGCGGCAACCTAATTGGCGAGTTTAGAAGAGTTTGCCCTCAACTCATACTCGCAGCATGGTCGACACAAGGTCCTAGGAGGTCTTTGTAACTCTCCTTCATGCTCGAGAGTAGTCCCCGCGTACTCCAGGCCTCAGCTAGGTCGCAGCGTATTTTTCAACATGCTGAAAAATGCCCGCGACTAAAAAAAGGTCGCCATGGAAAAAAACGATATTTCTTTTACTCGTAGGTTTAGTCGAAGTAGGTTGGCATGTTATTCGTAGTTAATCGATGGTAGTCAAAGGTAGTCGTAGATAGTCTTCAACATAGTCGAAGGGAGGTCGAAGGAGATCAGAGGAGGGCGTCTTCAATCTCCACTATTCGGTATCCAATTTTCCCAAAGCTAGTCGAAGCTAGTCTTCAACATAGTCGAAGGAGGTCGAAGGAGGTCTTCTACATAGTCGAAGGAGGTCTTCAACAAGACACTTTTTCAAACTCTTCTAAACTCGCCAATTAGGTCGCCGCAGTGGGACAGGCCCTTAAATAAATGTTAACTTTAGGATTAGGAAAGATAATTTATTCATGCCTGTTTTAAGAGTGTCTAATACTGCACATGGCATTTGAATTAGGAATTTGGTTTGTTATTTAACAATCCTTTCAAGCAGCTTTTACTTCCTGAATAGTTTTTATTCTCACACATTATTGTTTGATGTATACATGGGCAACAGTTGTATTATAAGTTTATTATAACTCTTGGTTACAGACTAGTGCCTGTAATGTGCACTGCATTAGGGGCAGACGTGACTAGGTTGTATTGGCAATGCATCCAACCAAGTCATAGCAAGCCTTAATACAGCAGAAAGGTCTTGCATGTCATAGAGACTTACAGTGTAGAAACTGGCCCTTTGGCCCAACTGGCCCACATGGGCCAGCAGGTCCCATCTACAGTAGTCCCATCTGCCTGCATTTTATCCATATCCTTCTAAACCTGTCCTATCAATGTACCTGTCTTAAACATTTAGTGTGCACTTAAACACGTGCGGATTTCTCTGTATCGGCTTTCTGCTCACATTAAAAGTTTTCATTGCAGTTACTTCAAAGAAACTGTGCTTTGTTATGGTATGGTAATGCTGCTTTCTTGAATTTACGCGATGAGTGATGATCCCCAAGACAACAGGGAGGGTGCAAAGTTTTTCTTCCCACCTCCTTTGTTCCAATGTCTGATCCTCACTTAACATCTCCACTGTCTGCTCATTGAATCTGAAATAATTCCTTGGCAATGCTGAAATGGCAATATAGTAGTCAGTTGATCTGGTGGTGATCAAAGACTCATTGAAGTCTGTAAAGTTCACCAAACCCCAGGATATAAAAAATAATCGTTTTAAACTGAATTAATAAAAAATGATAGGCTTGCTGAACCAAGCAATGATCAAACTTGCAAGTGCTCGTTAATTTAAGTTTTTTTTTGCCTTTGTCATTTCTGATTTGCTGCGTTCCAAGCATGTGGGTGACCTTCAACAGGGGATGCCTGGAGCTGTTGGGCCTGCTGTTGAGAGGGAGCCATAGTGGTGATACCCTAGCAGCTCCCTTTCGTCTTTAACCCAGGCAGCAGCTTGGATAAATATTTTATGTGCATTTAAGAGGCTGCTTTGAATAAGACAAGCAGTTGACAATTCTCTCAAGAAATTTCAGAAATGATTTAAAGAGAGCTACTGCAGATGTAAAATGAAAATGAGCAAATATAGATGTAACAGTCCATTTTAATCAGCCGTGGTGCAAACTGAGTTCTTATTCCACTTGCATTGAATTCTCTGCAAGATATTGGGCTCCATCCATTTTGGATATCTGTTGAGAATGTGTTTGGTATATTTGAACCATGGAAGATGTAGGGTCTGCCCTTTCTTTAAATGAGGATTATATCCTTACTAAACATGTGACTAAAGATAAGTGGTCATTCTGTTAGGGTGCTTGGAATTACGGGAGAATTGTTCAAATGGAGTTTAGGTGAGGCTGTCATCTGTTTCCTCCAAAGGGAACTTTCCTGTTGTTCCCATGTACGATTTGTCATGGGTTTTATTATATATTTTATTAGTTTGCTTCACTGCATATTCTAGGAATGGTGGTTAGTTGCCAGTTTTAGTAGCGCGAGTAAGAGCTTGTCGCTTAATTGTATATGTTTGCATTGGACACAAATTGAACATTCGTTGGTTGTATAGATGACGGCTTGTTCAAATGTAGTTGTTCAAGGTGAACACATAGGGCAGATCATCATCTCCGGCTTTTAAAAAGACTAATAATGCCCACACTGTATTGGTAATGTGGACAAACATACCCAAATAACCCTTTTAAATAAGCATCTGAAAGAAAACCTCACATTAAAGGTCATTAGAAATCATCGGACAGTTTAGATTAGATGTGGAAATGTTGCGTTCGATTCCTAATGTATTTTTGCAAGTGTCCCTTTTTTCCTTTGAGGTATTGTGCAGCTGTGAGATAAGGAGTTTGACTTTCCCTGTCCTCTCTGCTGATGATGAGGCTGTTTAGGATTATGTAATATGTTGCTCATCTTCGACATGACTTGACTTATGTAATGTGAAAATGCCAGGCTTTACTTACATAAGGGTATAATAGATATATCAAATGTAACACATCAGACAATTATGACATTTTCAGATTTTGTTTGCAGGGTTCTGGTATGAAAGGGATTAGTGATTACCTGATGTTATTTGGGAGGCTCTTGTTATTCCTTGGTGTTGATTAAATCCTTCTGATAACCAGAGCTGAGGACAAGGTGGTGTTGAGAGATGACGGAAATATGAATCAGGACGACAATTCAAGTGATTAGCAAAGTTAATCCCTTTCCTATATTCCTGGTGTCAGTCCAGTACAGTCCAGTAACGATGAAAAGTGTTGAGTGGTGCAAGAAAGATATTTTCAGTTTGTAGGCAAGCCCTGCTGCCTTGGAGGAGAAAGTTTTGCAGCCATTTGTCAATGTGCATAGGAAGTCAGGGTTAAATGGAACCTGGTCTTGTAAAAGCAGATGGTCTACCTGCTCAACTAGAACAACTACACTTTAATATTCTAAATAGAACTAAGCACTCCAAAGACATACAGATTTGTTGGTTATTTGGCTTGGTATAAGTGTAAATTGTCCCTAGTGTGTGTAGGCTGGTGTTAATGTGCGGGGATCGCTGGTCGGTGCAGACTCGGTGGGCCGAAGGGCCTGTTTCTGCGCCGTATCTCTAATCTAAATCTTTTTTTGATATGTAAATTTTAAAATTGTAGATTAAGTTCTGCAGATTTTTCGTTTGTGGAATTGAATGTCCAAGGTTGGGTAAGCATCAGAAATATGCTGCTGATTTTTGTTTATACGGAGGAGATTCTCTGAGCAACGTGAATGTTTTGAGTGGTCTATGCAGCTTGGCAGTAAAACTCCAAGTCTGGTAACATAAACAGCGGGCTCACAAAGCTGTCGCCTTCCCTCGCTCTCAGATTTTCAGTGTGAATGGAAGTAGAAGTGATAATCTTTGGCAACAGAGTGTATAATGGAGCAGCTGCAGTTTTCCATCGTGCTGCCCCACACCAATAAACAAGCTGTTTGCCATTTATGCCTCCTACCCATAAAATAACGTCATATGTAGTTGTATTCTGTTCACATTCATTTACATGTATTTGCACATTTTCTTATCCCACATTGTACAACGGAATAGTTTAATGTAAGTAGTCTCTGGCACAACCACTTGCATTGACAAGGAAAGATAATGTCTCTCTCTTATTCCCCAGTCACATAAAATGTCAATGCAGCAGTTTTTATATTATTGGCATTAATGATTTTTTTTTTACCCATTGGATTTCATCAAACCTTAATTTTCTGTATGTTTGATTGGACTAAGCAAGAAACATTGTTGTTTATCCAAACTTACCCAGATTTCAGCAACTTGGTATAATTTCCCTCGGTACTTAAGAGATCAATTCTGAATGTATTTCCTGAAATATCATTCACGGCAAACCAAAAGAAAAGATTTTCTGGTAGTTGGGTGTCTCCTAGAACCCAACTATTCCCTGTACAAAGCCACCCACATGTGTTATTATGTAAAATGTTAAGCTTGTAGAAGAAACAGGAGAATGCAGTGTCAGCAGATCCTGTTGGTCATTTTACAAATGGACAAGGTGCAGAGAAGGGACTTGCTGTTTATTGCTTGTCATATGCTGCGTTACCACACTCACACTGAGATTACATTTTGCAGCTGTACAAAGCATCGGTCTGGTTGCGCTTGGAGAATTACATACACTTCTGATTGTCACACCACTGGAAGGATATTGTGGCATTAGAGAGAGTGCTGAAGAGATTCCCCAGGATGTTGCCTGGAAAGGAAGATGATAGTTAGAAGGAGAAATTGGGCAAGCTGGGTATAATCTCACTGGGGGCTGAGGGGTAACCCTAGACGTTTGTTAAATTAGGAGGGACATAGATAATATGGATAGTCAAGTGGGGGGACGGGGGGTGGGTAGACCGGAAGAATAGGTTTAATCTGAGAGGGCAGAAATTTAAAGGCGATCTGCGGAGCAACTTTTTCCACACACAGGCTGGTGAGTGTATAGACATGTTTGGACAGGTACATGGATTGGAAAGGAATTGAGGGATATGGGCCTCATGTGAGCAAGTGGGATTAGTGTAGATAGGCATCATAGGCGGCATGGAACAAAGGGTATTTTTCTGTGCTGTACAATTCAATACCTTGATAACAGCAGACCATTTAAAAATGCATTAATGTGGCTGATTATACCTGGTTTATGGCCAAGGGGTAGGTGGACGGTGAGGGGAATCATAGGAGGGTGGCAGTCCTACATTTCCCAAGGGATCGGTGCCAGGCTGAACATGCTCTTATTTTGACTGGCACACACTTGATTGCATTGTCTTTTGAACACTGCCTCCACTTTAACATTTCTGCCTTTCAACTCAAATTAACTTTTAAATGCGTTAAGAGTGCACTAAATAACTATATTTAAAAAAAACCCAAAGTGTTTGCATAATTGGTCATGTTATTAACTGTATTTGTAGCTGTGGAGCTCTTTGTATTTAGGATTAGTGAGACTGTACAGACCTTTCACTAGTATCATACTTTAGGCATATTTTTTTACGCACAATTGATACACACAGTTTACATTTAACTAATACATCATCTGCCTCCCATGACTTTAAATGGAAACTGTATTGCTTCTCACTACTTGTCTTTGTTGGTCTTGAATCCATGAACCAATGCAGTATTGGAGGGCAGAGAGCATTAGTATTGGTTCAAGATACAGTGAAAAGCTTTTGTTTGTGTGCGATTGAGCCAAATCATACTATTCATGAGTGCATTCAAGCCACACACGTACATAACACAATGTGCTGGAGGAACTCGGTGGGCCAGACAGCATCTGGGAGGGAATGGATGGGCAACTTTCAGATTGGAAGCCTTCTTCAGATTGATTGTGCAAGGGGAGAGAAAACTGGAAAAGAGAGGTGGGGGGGAGGGGGGGCGGACAAATCCTGCAAGTGATAGGTTGTGACAGGGATTTGATTCGCAAATGGATGGAATAAGTGACAACGGCTGGGAGTGAAAAGGAGATGAGAGGGAGGAGTGGAGTGAAATGTAATGCTGGAGAGATGGATTGCGTGGAATGGAGGAGAGGAAAGGGAGGGGAATGAGAGATGAGTACAGGAAGGAGGGGAAGGAATAGGGTCACTGGTGGGGTTGGGAGATGATAAGAGAAATGAGAGTGTGCCAAGGTAGGGGATGGCAGCCACGGGAAAGAAAGAAGTGGGTAGGGTGTTGGTGAATTCAATTACTTGATGTTGGAGAATTCAATGTTCACACCATCAGGTTGTAAGTTATACATGCAGAATATGAGGTGCTGTTCCTCCAATCTGCATGTCAATTAGTTAATTTTTTCCCATTTCAAAAGCCCTAAATTCATTTATAATTTGAAAAGTTTGTCATAGTATTTCTCTAGTTTTTGTTTGCATAAAACAATTAATTTTTTGTGACATTCATTAATGCCAAAATGAATGGGGGCTGCTGGTTTTGCAGAACTCGCTACTTTCACTTTACTTGTTGGTTGAAATGTAGTGAAATATCAGTTTTTTTTTGTGTTAATACATCTGCAAAAACCCTAGCTTAACACACATGGGGGTGTACACCTTTTAAGGCACAGTCTTGAGTGTTGAAACTCTTGAGTTCGTACAAGGGAGGTTTATAGTCTTGAATTCTATGGAAACGTTAGTGTTAACATTTTCTGCTGCTCTTGCAATAATAATAACGTAGCCATGTTCATTTATGTTCTAGCCCCTGGAGATTCCTGATGGCCACCGAGCACCTTTCCCTTCCCACTACCGCAGCAGCAGTACTCGCAGTATTGACACACAGACACCCTCTGTCCAAGAGCACAGCAGTAGCTGCAGCAGCCACTCACCATGTGTCTCCCCCTTCTACCCTACTGGATCTCAGGAGGGAAGCCCTTGCTCAGCAGAAGACCTTCAATATGACAGGGAAAAAGGTGAGAGTACAGGCTTCAAAGTGGGTGTGAATGCTGTTGATGACTTTGGATCTGTTGATCACCGGCACATAGTGCATTTGCACTTGCAATAAAGTGGGCTTTATATGAAATGTTACCAAACTTTAAATGTGTAGAAGTAATGATCCATGCAATTGAACATACACATAGATAAATCATGTAAGATTATTCTGAGACTCTACAGGGTCATTTAATTGGTTTTAATTGTCATAACGGAACAATATCTGAAGAAGCAATCGTATCAATGGATGTAGTTGTTGCTCCTGCATTTAAGGGAATTGCAAATTCTTAATTTTGTTGTCAGAAATCGTGGCACATGTTTTTGAGCAAAGAGAATTTGAGATGGCAGATGGTAATGCAAAAAAAAGAACACAATTGCCACCATTCAGTATCGGCATTCAGGAGCTTCAAGCTGCCAAATTCATTCGGGGGGGGGAGGGGGGGGTTCGCAGCAAAAGTGAGGAACAGAGGAAAGCACAAGGGGCACTTTTCTTTGGTGCCATAATGGACTGGGCAGATTACAGAACTTGGACAACTTTGGACTCATTGAAATTGTGGGAGGTATGAGGATTCTGAGTGATGATCACCTTTAGTGGTGAGGATGAAGGCCTGCTCATTGGGTTCCCCTTCTTTTATTCCTCAGACTCTTCTTAGAAAGGGCCGTGCTTTGAGATGATGCCTCTGCTCCCACTCCTGAAAGTTTCAAATTCAGAGACAGTAGGATGTTGATAACTCGGGGATAACACATGTGAGAGATGGGTAAGGTGGATGAACTTAGGGTGTGGGTAGGTACGTGTGAATGTGGAACATTATGGCCATTATCAAAACCTAGCTAAGGGACAGGACTAGCAGCTTAATGTTCCAGGTGCTACAGGCAAGGGAGAGGAGGGGGTAAAAGAGGAGAGGGAACTGCTTTATTGATTGAGGACCACATTGAAAAAATGGCTGTCGCAGTTATATGGGTGCAGCTGCGAAATAAAATTGTTGAAATTGTACTACAGCCCCCAAATAGTCAGTGGGAATTAAAGGAGCAAATATGCCAAAGATTGGATAAAGCTCATTCCTTTGAATCACTCTCAACAACTTCTCCTTCGACTCCTCTCACTTTCTCCAAATCAAAGGCATAGCTATGAACACTCGCGTGGGGCCCAGCTATGCCTGCCTCTTTGTACGGTACGTCGAACAATCCGTGTTCCACGCATACACTAGACCTATCCCTGAATTCTATCTCCGCTACATTGACGACTGCATCAGATCTACCTCCTGCACCCATGCAGAACACACTGACTTCATTAACTTTATTAGCAATTTCCAGCCTCCATTCAAATTCACTTGGACCATCTCCGATACCTCCCTCTCCTTTCTTGGTCTCACAGTCTCTATCACAAGAGATAAACTGTCGACTGACGTCTATTATAAACCTACAAACTCCCACAGCTATCTAGACTACACTTCTTCCCACCCTGGTCCCTGCAAAGACTCTATCCCCTACTCTTAATTCCTCCGTCTACGTTGTATCTGCGCCCAAGATGAGGAGTTTCATACCGGGACAACTGAGTTGTCCTCATTCTTTAGGGAATGGGGGTTCCCCTCTTCCATCGTAGATTAGGCCTACACACGTGTCTCCTTGGTACCCCGCGGCTCCACACTTGCTCCCCCTCCCCCTTGTTGCAACAGGGACAGAATGCCCCTAGTCCTCGCTTTTCACCTAGTCACCTGTCACAGCACATAATTCTCACTGTACATCCTCCCTCAACTCTGTCCAGGGACCACAACTGTCCTTTCAGGCGAGGCAGAGGTTCACTTGCACCTCCTCCAACCTCATCTACTATATCCACTGTTCTAGGTGTAGACTCCTATATATTGGCGAGACCAAGAGCAGACTGGGCTATCATTTTACTGAACACCTTCATTCAGTCCGCCTTGGCCTACGCAATCTCCTGATTTAACTCCCCTTCCCATTCCCATACTGACCTTTCTGCCTTGGGCCACCACCATTGTCAGAGTGAGGCCAAATGCAAATTGGAGGAACAGCACCTCATATTTGGCTCTGGCAGCTTTCAACCCAGCGGTATGAATGTTGATTGTTCTAATTTCAAGCAATCCTTGTATTCCCTCTCACTATGTCCCTCCTCCACCCTAGTCATCAAACTAGTTTCACTGTCATCCTGCTGAGCTTCTCTGTTTGTATCACTTGTTATCACCTACTCACAGCCAACAATGGACCATTGTGGGCTCCACTTTTCCTTGGTCATTGTTTCTTTTTGCATATCTTTCATCCATTTGTTCTATGTAACTTCTATATCTCTTGTTTCTCTCTCCCCTGGCTCTCAGTCTGAAGAAAAGTCTTGACCCGAAACGTTACCTATTCCTTTTTCTCCAAAGACGCCATCGGATCTGCTGAGTTACTCCAGCTTTTTGTGTCTATCTTCGGTGTAAACCAGCATCTGCAGTTCCTTCCCCCACATTTTAAACTGAGGTTTGGCGAACTCTTTACAATATTGTCCTTTATTAATTTTGCTTCACTCCTTTTTTCTCTCGCTCTCACTTTCTCCCAAAGCTGCACCAACATTATGCTTGTGATATCAAAGGGTAAACAAAATTAAGTTTTCATATTTTTGATGTTTAATGCTTGATATTTAATGAATTAGTTATACTTCACCTTGCCCTTTTTCAGTCTTCCCTTTGTCAATTATTTTATAAGGTTTTGCATACACTTCTCGTTTAGAATTTGATAGTCATTGCATTCCCTGTGAGGTTAGTGTTTGTCTTCCTCCGATGGAAACCCACAGATATGTCTGACTCCAGAAAGAAAAAGGAGTCAATTTTTTTCTCATTTAACTCATCAGACTCAATTCCTCTAGGACTTTGTTTTTTGTTCAAGTATCTGCAGTCATTTGTGTCTGAATGTTCTTATTTAGTTCAGCCACTCTTCGACTCTTACTTTGAACGTTTTCACCAGCACTTCCCTCCAACCGTGGGAAATTTTATCTCAAGCAAAGTCAGGGTTTGTTGATTACCATGTAACCGTAATCAAGATCTTTATGTTTAAGTCATTTTTCTCCTTTGCTCTGGTTACTTACATTTTGCTGGAACATTGATTGTCCCATAGAATGGGATTACTTAGTCATACAAACAATTTGATGTTAGTTTCATTAGGGCAATCATCTTTGCAGCCCTCAAATTATTAAATACCTAAAATTGATCTATTTTTCCTTGCACTCAAAAATATGAAAACTCAATTTTGTTTACCCTTTGATGTCACAAGTTGTCATAACAAAGAAAGTTGTACAAATGAGATTGAAGAATATGTGTGGAATCCACAAGTTTGTCTCGGGGTTGGTGTTTTAAATCAACTTTTAGTTGATTCAAAGTCCTTTGAAAATTTTCAAAAAGAAGCTGGATTGAGTTATGTTCAGAGTTCTAAAATTTGATGTCGCGGATATGGAAATAACATTATTGCCCCTTTAACAAAGCAAGAAGAATTAAAAATTGTTGGTGTATTTTATGGGCTTTCCTCATGTTTAACTTTATATTTGCTTTTATTCTTTGCAAAGCATGTATTGATTTATTTATTAATATCTTTAGTGTTGCAGCTTTGAACAATGAGATATCTTCTCCATTCATTATTACTGGTGGTGACATCCGATGGTCTGAATGCCTGAGGTCATCTTAGTAATATTATTTTCATTATTAGTTTCAGGAGCTACATACAGAATCCAAATGAAATCTTATTATTGGAATCAAAAGCAGTATTTATCATGACAAATTGCCAATGTAAAATAGCATTGCATGTTCTAGAGCCGAAGAGGTTAATTATATTAAAATATGTTTTTCCAGTGACAACTGCAGCCAGCTGGAATTTCTTGATTGCCTTGAGAGTGGAATTTCCCAGAGCTTATTCCTGAATAGCTCAGCTCCTTTTGTTTCCCTCTCTTGGGAGTTAGCAGCATCGCTGGTGAGAATTTCTCCACCTGCTTGATAGGACAAGCTTGGTAGGTCTGAAGGACAATCTGATTTTCATATGTTGAGCATCTGCTTAGATCAGTGTGGATGGGCAAAAAGATCAGCAGGAACATGATGTGCTGAAAGGTCCGTTTCTATGCTGTATAACTTGATGATTCTGTCTTGTCCATCTATCGGAGACATTGAATAGATCAAGGCAACAAATTACTTTATTTTCTCGTACACAAGTAGTGCACATTTCATTAGGAGCACAGTGTGGCATGAATTATATATCCATGACTTCACCTCAAGCATATTTTATCAGGGCACCATTGAATGTACCGCTTTTGAAGTAACATTTGTGCCTTTGAGATACAACTTCGTCCGATATTGTGCTGAGAACACCTGTTATGCCAACGGCAATTTTATTGTTTTTTTGTTCTTGCATGTAATATTAATCATGGTTATTATGTAAAAAATGTTATCTTGGTGTCACATGATAATTTTGGATCAAATTTTGAACTGCATCTTTTCATTATGTGTTGTCATGCTTCTAGTTAATCTAATTGTCGAGGGTGAATTGATAGCAGGGGGAAGGTGTTTCCTGACTCACTTGATTTAGCTACCCAGTTGTGGTTAAGCAAAGATTCATGAAAGGAAATCAAAATAAACCCATTTCCATGGTGTGTATATGGATGCCACGATGGGTGACTTTCAGTAGAAAGCAAACCAATGCATTTGTCAGTTTAGACTGACTCTATTTATAAATTATATTAAATATTTCAGGTGTGTTTAGATTATAGTAATTTTTAAACCAAACCACTGCCTGATAATGAAAAACGGCATCTGGAAATCAAGGTTTTATTAAATCTTTTTCGCTTTTCAAATGTGTTCAAATTATCGCAAAGGTTACAGAACATTTTCAAGTCCAATCTAATTTCTTGCAAAGCAGATTCTGAGATCAATGAAGTGTCACCATTTTGGACTGATTCAGGTTATTAACTGACCAAGTAGTTCCCTTAAATCAGTGTTGTTCTACATTTATAAGTGCAGATTATCAGTTTTTGGAAAATGACTTGTCATTCCTTTGTCATAATGTGGCGTGGCTGCAGTATTTTAAGTCTGTGAAATGTTTTCTTTTCTCTCTCCCAGGCTCTGCTAATGCTACTCTTGAACTGACTGCTTGAAAGTGTAAGAGATCAGTCCAGGATGACTCGCTCGCCTTATTAATTTGTTTCCATCCTTCCTTCTCACCTTTTCTGCCCACATCCTCCTTTAAGATCATGAAATTCACCAGCTTTCTTTAATCTGTTTCTCTATGGATATGTGGCATAAATTGCCAGAATTATCTTCTATGACTTCTCACAACGTTATGACCAAGATCGGTAAACTATCTGTACGGAGGAGGACCGTGGTTACTGAACCATATTCTACAGCCTTGTGATTTAATATGTTGACAGTTTCTGGTGCACTGCCACCGTACCACTCTTATTTATGTTCATGGTAAAATAAATGGTAATTTTATGTGAAAGTTTCTGGTAAAATGGTTTGATGTCATTGGTGACGGTATATATGAATATTTCAGTAGACATGGGCAGAGGAGAACCATTCTCCTAACATTCTAGTCCAATCCTCTCCTGATGTTATTGTCATCTACCGCTTTTTGTAAACTTGTAGTGATCCAACCTTCTGTCCTCATTCCCTCTCTTCCATGTATCCATTTCTCGCCTATGTGTCTTTGAACCAATGAACGGTAGCATTTTTAAATTTTCATTAATGTTTTTTAATCCTTCGATACATTGAACCTCAGTGGTGCTGTAATCTGTTCCACCCTAAAACCGTCAACGAATTCTGTTCTTCCAATTTTGGTGTTTATGGTTATATACTAGGCAAGTAGTCCAGAGCCTTAGTTTAGTTTATTGGCATGTGCACTGAGGTACAGTGATTAGCTTACAATTCAGATAATATTCAATTCCCATCATGGGAGGTGGGCTATTTAAATTTGGATCTTTAAATAAGTAAGGAATAAAAAGCTAGCATATCTGTATTGTCCATAACATAACAGGTTTGCCATTATAAAAACCACGTTTGATTTTGGGAAAGAAAACTCGTGTCCTTCCATGTTCTGGTTGACATGTGATTCCAAACTCTCAACAATGCTAACTCAACTGTCACAAACTGAACTGGCTCTACCTCTACCCAAGACACTCCAGTATAGTTCAAAATGTATCCACTCAACCACATGAAAATATCCCGGGGTATGTCCAGCTCACAAAAATAAGGACAAATCCAATCTATTCCAATCTCATCAATACACTCTCAAATCTCCATTGAAGAAAGGCTTTTTCAACAATGCTCTCAATAGTACTTCTCCAATATCCTGCTCCCATATGCTCAATCTTGGTTTTGCAAGGACAATTTGACTCCAGAGCTCTTTGCAGTTTTGGGACAAAAATAGTGTTAAATTCCAGAGATAAATAAATGTGAACACTTCTGATTTCAAGAAGCATTTGACCATCATAGCAAAGAGCCTTTGTGAAACTGAAGTTGATGGGAATCTAAGGAAGAACTTTTCCATGACGAGTTGTGCTTCACACAGAGTAAACTGGTCATGGTTGTTGGGAGTTGGGCCTTTCAGGTACAAAGTTTGGCTCACGGCAGCCAGCCTTTGGAGGCAATCACTTCCAGCTTCTTACTTATTGATATTCGCACTCCACGTCAGAAGTTTGCTAATGTTACATAATATTCCACATGCGACTCTTGTGGTAATGAAGCAAAACGTGCACTTTCTACAAGACCTGGACAACGTTCAAGCTTGAGCTGGTAAATGACAATTACATTTCCAAAATTATCTATAAAGTTCCCCATTGTATTCAACGGGATTGCCATTGGTGACTGTCCATCATTGACATTTTAAGAGGTTAGCTTTACTCAGCCCAATTATCATGACTACATGATGAAGAGGTGAGAACCCCAGTGTCCATGGTAAGTAAGTCATCACTACTGGGGATGTCTTGGGTGTGATAATCCACTGTCTGCTTGCCTGGATGAATGCAGCTCCATCAGTAGGCAAGAAGATTATATATACAGTATCTGGGCAAAGAGGACTACTTGGTTGGCACATTAACAGTTTGTTACATTGTTAAATATTTGTTCTTTCACAATTGGCTCATTGTGGGTAGAGAATATACCATCTACAATGTGCACTCCAGCAACACGCGAGAGCTTCTTTGGTAAAACTGCCCAGACCTTTACCACCCAGGAGAGGAGCATCAAGTGCATGAATATGCCACCACTTACATATTTCCCTCCATTTTGCATGCTTTCCTTACT
Source organism: Amblyraja radiata (assembly GCF_010909765.2). Taxonomy (NCBI): domain Eukaryota; kingdom Metazoa; phylum Chordata; class Chondrichthyes; order Rajiformes; family Rajidae; genus Amblyraja; species Amblyraja radiata. The sequence goes on along the minus strand of NC_045957.1, from coordinate 47,532,882 downwards.
AGGAAATATTATTTTAGTGGTCTGAGAAACGACTACTGGAATTTTCAACAGATCTTTATTCGAAAGTTCAATATCCAGCATACAGGCTTATCAGACACGTCTGCCCACAACGCTGAACTAACACGCGCAAGGGAAAAACCGCGCGAAAACAACAGCCCCTCCCGAGTCACATGACCACGGCTTCCGAACAAGAGTTCGATATCTGCGTGCGTTAGTAGGCGCCGCTACATGGCCCCCCCCAGAATCCGCGGTACGGAAACGCACGGGTTAACGGACGGTATGACCGGAACGCGTAGTCCGAGGTTGCGGGGCAAGCGTAACATTTGGGACCGGTAAAACAGGACCGGAGGAACGCGAACGAGGGACAGGCGTAACAAAGGGGACCGGTGAAACGCGACCGGAGGTAACAGGTGCAGAGGGCGGCAAAACAGCAGGTGGACGTCCTCTACGCCGTGGAGTAGCCACTGTCACTGGGCTATCCTCGTCAACATGTGCAGGCTTCAGGCGGCTCACGGAGACAAACTCCCCCCTACCACCCATGTCCAACGTGAACGTCGAGACACCTGTACTGAGCACCCTGTACGGACCCTCGTACACCCGCTGTAATGGCGAGCGATGAGCGTCTCTACGGAGAAACACATAAGCACAATCCCGTAACAAAGTAGGCACATGTACCAAATACGAACCATGGGAACCGGGACCAAAGCGCGAGCCCGCTCGCGAAGGTCCGCCAACAACTGTGAGGTAAAAATCTCCTGGTCCGGAGGGACAGGCAAGAAATCCCCGGAAACCTGCAAAAGGGAGCCATAAACCAACTCGGCCGAGGAGGCTTTGAGGTCCTCCTTAGGCATTGTTCTGATGCCAAGGAGAACCCAATCAGGGCCGGTGAGTCGGGCTTTTAAAGCCGAATTAAGGTACCTATGGAACTGCTCAACCAACCCGTTGGACTCCGGGTGATAAGCGGTAGTCTGGTGCAGCTTCGCGGCGTACAGCTGCGCCATACCACACCACAATGAAGACATGAACTGGGCCCCCCTATCGGTGGTAATATGTGAGGAGACCCCAAAACGAGCGACCCAATGCGATACAATGGCCCTCGCGCATGCATCAACGGAGGTATCCGCCAACGGGATTGCCTCCGCCCACCTGGTAAACCTGTCTACGATAGTCAGTAAGTGGGTAGCCCCGCGCGAACAAGGCAAGGGACCTACCAGGTCGACATGGATGTGCAGAAAACTGCCGTCCGGGACGGCGAAATCCTGGACTGGCGGGTGCACATGTCTTTGCACTTTGGAGGTCTGGCATAGGATGCAGGAACGAGCCCATGCTGCGACCTGCTTCCTTAACCCGTGCCAGACGAACTTTGTCGTGACCAAGGCAGAGGTGGTGCGAATGGACAGGTGCGCTAGGCTGTGGATGGTGTCGAATATCCGACGCCGCCAAGCGACCGGAACAATAGGACGGGCTTTACCCGTGGAAATATCACAAAGGACTTGCACGACGGAGGCGCCACATGGCACTTCGACCAGCTTCAGTCCTGATTCAGCATTGCGATAAATCTCCATACCTGTTGGGCGGCTGCTAGCTCCTGGTAATCAATGCCAAGGCTAAACGCTGAAAATTCGGGCAGCGCTGGACTGAACAGTGCATCGGCCACAACATTCAGCTTCCCTGCCACATGCTGAATGTCAGACGTGAATTCGGAAATGTAGGGGAGATGCCATTGCTGTCGGGCAGACCAAGGGTCAGACACTTTGTCAAAGCGAATGTTAGCGGCTTGTGGTCGGTAAACGCGGCGAAAGCGCACCCTTCCAGGAAATAACGAAAATGGCGGGTTGCTAGGTAAAGTGCAAGGAGCTCCCTGTTGAAAGCGCTGTATTTCACTTCAGGGGCTCACAGTTGCCTGCTGAAGAATACCAGCGGCACCCAGCGATTACCTACACACTGCTCGAGGACGGGGCCTACCGCGACGTCTGAAGCGTCCACGGTGAGGGCCGTTTGGGTTGACGCCCTAGGGTGTTGCAGCATAGTGGCGTTGGCCAATGCGGTCTTTGCACCCTCGAACACCTTCTGTGCCTCCTTGGACCAGACCTGGTCCTTAGGCTTATCGGCCAGGCATTGAAACAATGGCCGCATAATGGCGGCTGCAGACGGGACGAATCAGTGGTAGAAGTTAACCATCCCGATAAACTCTTGCAGACCCTTGACCGATAGAGGCTTGGGAAAGCGATGGATAGCGTCGACTTTCTCGGGCAGTGGCTGCGCTCCGTGAGAGGTGATGCTATGACCTAAGAAAGAAATGGAGCGCAATCCGAACTGGCACTTCGCGGGGTTGATCACCAACCCGTGTTTGCGCAGCCGTTCGAAAAGTAGGCGGAGGTGCTTGACGTGCTCTGCCTGTGAGCTGCTGGCTACCAGGATATCATCCAGGTAGATGAAGATAAACGGCAAATCCCGGCCGACCTGATCCATTAGCCTTTGGAACGCCTGAGCAGCGTTCTTCAAGCCAAAAGGCATCCTGAGCCATTTCAAAAGGCCGAAAGGGGTAATGGTGGCCGTTCTAGGGACGTCGTCGGGGTGGATCGGGATTTGATTATACCCGCGGATAAGGTTGACCTTCGAGAAGATAGTCGCACCTTCCAGATGGGCCGAGAAATCCTGGATGTTCGGGACTGGATACCGATCAGCTGTAGTTACTGCGTTCAAATACCTGTAATCGCGCAAGGTCTCCAGCCCCCGGACGTTTTGGGCACCATGTGTAACGGGAAGCCCAAGGGCTATCCGACCGCCAGGCAATCCCCATGTCCTCCATAAGTTGGAACTCGTCTCGTGCAATGCACAGTTTATCGGGCGGGAGACTGCGCGCGCGGGGGTGTACCGGTGGTCCCTCGGTGGGAATGTGGTGGACCACGCCATGACGGGGCGCGTCCCCATCGAACCGGGGTGTGAGCAACCCCGGAAAGTCGGCGAGCAGGGCTGCGAAAGGTTGCTGGATCTCAGCTACCTCAACGAATTGCTGTAGGGGCATTGACGGGTTGCACTGCTTGGCGGGGCGTGGGTCCGACACAGGGAGCATGCGACCACCTCGCACATCGACTAACAGGGAGAACGCGCGCAAGAAATCGGCCCCCAGGATCGGTTGGGCGACGTCAGCAACGATAAACTTCCACGTGTACTGGTGCGAGTCGAAATCTAGATTTGCAATCCGCGATCCGTTGGGAAAAACCGTGCGAAAACAACAGCCCCTCCCGAGTCACGTGACCGCGGTTTCTGAACGCCGGGTTCGATATCTGCGTGCGCTAGCAGGCGCCGCAACATTATCTTTATTTCCACCAATTCAAAATACAGGAACTTGCTCTTAACATCACTGTATGAGTTTATCAGTTCAAGAAGTTGATTCAACAACAACCATGCAAGATCAGTAAGGAAGAACATTACATCAAGCCTTGTCTGTGATACCCGGATCCCATCTGTTATTAGCTTGTTATCTATTCTTCCCTTCGTTGGAAACCATGTGTTTAGTCATCTATTCCCTTAGCTTTCAAGTACCATAAATATTTTGTCTCTTTCCACTCCCTCTCTCTCCCTCATTCTTTGTCAAGCCCTCTGTCTTGCTGTCAGCATTTGGGAAGTTACTGTGAAACACTGTTACGTTTTCCACCTTTTGAGGTGTTTGTTAAATGCAAATAATGTCCTTAATACTGTTTCCAGAGCTGAAGCATTAAAATGTTCAATATGCCGATCTATCAGTGCATAAACACCGACTGTGAACTCTGAATGCATTTATTTTCAACCTGAGATGGATGGGCTTTAGTTACATTATTTGTTGGGAGTGTCAGGTTTGAAATGGACATAATTCCAAAGCATCTAAATGATTTTGATAGGGTATGTGCACGTTAGGAACAGTCTCTTCTAGCTCAGCTAGACTGAAGGAGAAAGTAATCAATACTGATGTGGGTTTTCATTGGATGCTATTTCCACTCAATTCCAAGCATGACTATTAAGACACCACATAATGAATGCTGCAGCAGTCACAATGGAGAGCTAAGTGCAATTGCAGATCACTAGAGGAGGGGGAGTTGGTGCATTAGTTTGTGCATTATCAAGTGATCTTTCTCCCCTGGCTGTCTATCGTTTCTGCTGATCAAACCAGATTCTGTAATGGGAATGGATCTGACCCAAAACGTCACCTTTCCATTGTGTCCAGCAAAGCTGCTTAACTTGCTGAGTTACTCCAGCATTTTGTGTCTTTCTTTGGTAAAGTAGCATCTGCAGTTCCATGTTTCTACAGAGGCTGTAACCATTTATCTTACTGAAATAATTTGCAAATTGTAATATGCAGAACAAAGTATGAAAACTACATCCAACCCTTTGATTTTTCACTGGCAAAACCCTTGTTGTTTTCCAATGCTGTGCAATTGAAATTGATTTTATTTTCAGGTGGTGAAAGCTCCAGAGATTTAAAACAATCCAGAGATTATCTTGATCACATTTCACTTTTATGGAAATGTGCTTGGTGTCATTGGAAATTACACTAGGCACTTCTCAGCCCACATTATCTTGGCATGATGAGATGATTTCTGTGATGGGTCTGCCGTGTAAAATTCCTGTTAGAGTTCTGGAGAGAACTTGGACCACGATGTTGTGCGATAGAGCATCTTTCATTATTTAACAATGGAGTGCTGTTTAGGCTTCTGATCAATTTAGTTACTTATCTCCGATTCTTTTCCTCTAATCCCCATTCCAATCCAACAACCCAAGGCACAGATTACCTCCATTGCTCTTCATTGACTCGGATCTTCATTGTGATTCCAAGTCTGATCCTTGTCTCCGGATCAATGGAACAGGCCACTAACAAACCACCTCGTCACAGGAACTCAGCTGCACTTCCTGCCCAACCCAACGTTCATGGCTCTGCTGCCTGTTGCCCAGCAACCCCTGACCATGGCACCAGACTGTTGCCCACTGCTACCCATGCCACAACCTAAGGCACAAGACTTTGCTACTCCCTTGCCTCTTTTTCTGATCCTTGACTACATCTCGGTGGCTGCAATTCCTCACCCCTCTTCCCTCCTTCCGCCTCTCCTGACAGACCTTCATAACACAAGGCTATCGTGTGCCTGATCTGCCACCCAGCCTTGAATCTCAGCTCAGACCAAACAACTGGGTGCCACTTGTTTGATTCCTGAAATCTACGCTGGATGTTTTGGTGGCGGGCACAATACCATGACATTTAGTTAACTGTCCCCTTCAGAAGTTTATACAGACATTTATACAAAATTAGAGAGGTGCTATTAAGGAGAATAACTGGAGCCACAGAGCCGTACAGCACAGAAGTAGTCTCTTGAAATACTGTGTCTATTCTGATCATCAATTACCTTTCTCTACTAATCGCATTTGCCAGCAATCTGTAGTTTATTATGTCCTAGTGATTCCAGTACTCATCCCGATGTTTCTTAAATGATTTATGAATGCCACTCCACCATTCTTTCAAACTCCAACCACCGGGTGCAAAATTCTGCCACATATCCCCCCCTAATCCTCTGGTTAATCCCATGCCGGCTGATCTTTGACACCTCTGCCATGGGGGAATCCCCTATCTCTGCCTCTCGTAGTGTTGTTCTTCTCTATCACTCTTTGCCTTCCTCTACTCTTGAGCAAATCAAGCCCTGCTTATCCAGCCTGTCCTCATAATTGAATTGATTCATCCTATCCTGGTGATGGTGAATCTCTTCTCTACTCTGAGCAGTACAATCGTGTCCTTCCTATAGTGTGGCAAATTAAACCGCACATAGAAAGTGAATCACAACGGCAGGGAAACAAATTTTTATTCAAGATTAAAGCGGGTATAATCTTGGCCATGTCTGTCAGTGAAATTAAATTGACATGTAAACATGGAAATGCAATGTAGGTCGCAATTATCCTGACGCTGTCAGTTATGTTACATGGAGCATGGTGATCGGCTGATCACAAATGCTCCCCTGCCCATCAGCTAGCAGAATTCAGATTTTTAAAATAAACTGTTTCCAAGGTGAGGTAAACAAATTCCAGGAAGTGTAGTGACATTAAAACGTACATCCAAAAATTTCAGCTACCTTTCTCACGATGCAGAGTTGGCCACAGCCAGACACCATCCAGATCTATCGTAAATTACACTCATTTCATCATCATCATTTTGAAGCTGGTCCATTTGCAGGTAATGCAACAGACTAAAAAGGTTGCATGTAGGTAGATTGATGTATTGATTGAGCTGCTGTTGCCTTATGGAACCCAGCATGTATGGTTCTATTTCATGGTAAACAACCAACTCAATATGTTGGTTTATTTCTCATGTCTACTTGCATAAAACATAGATTGAAACATCCATATAACTATACATGTTGCACATAGCTGCTGCCTCTGCTTCTCTATTCTTGTGTCTTGCTTCTCACTGATTTGGGTATGGTTCTGACTCGTGTAGACACTAAATGCTGGAGTAACTCAGTGGAACAGGCAGCATCTCTGGAGAGAAGGAATGGGCGCTGCTTTGGGTCGATACCCTGCAGACTTCAGAAAGCCCATTCCTTCTCTCCAGAGATGCTGCCTGTCCCGCTGAGTTACTCCAGCATTTTGTATCTACCTTTGATTTTAACCAGCAAATGCAGTTCTTTCCTACACGTTGTGACTCGTGTAGTTGCCCTTGGACACCTTCTGGATTAGCGCAGGGAAAGCTGTTTCATGTGATGGCAGGCCAATCGCCCAGCAGTGAGAGCCCTGTTCCTGTCAAATCGCTGTGGTAGTAGACTGCTGGTTTGTTTTCTGTTCTGTTCATTTGGCAACTGCAGGATTGCACTTTGAAAATAAAATCCCTGGCAAGCTTTTAATTGGTGGTGTAGTTAATATGAATTCTTCTTTCCCAGGGAACTAGAAAAGGAGGGAAGGGAAGATGCTAAACCGTGACTGAGCATTTGATGGAATAGGCTGGGTATCGATGGGGGGAAATGTCAGGAGATCGATGTTACAGCCTGCGATACTGCTGCACTGTTGGTAGCTGGACCAAAATACAGTCATTTGAACCATTTACAAATTTAAGCCATATTTATGTTGGCGCAGCAGTAGAGTCACTGCCTTACACTGCCAGAGACCAGGGTTCGATCCTGATTACGGGTGCTGTCTGTACTAAGTTTGAACGTTCCCCCCGTGACCTGCGTGTTACAGGTAATAACATGCGGCTGACAGTTGAAAATTACTTTCCATTTGATACACCCTACACCCGCACATGAAGCAGTAAATTGTCAGAGTCACTAATTAATCTATAGGTCCCAAAAAGGGCAATATTGTCAATACCATTACGAAGAACAGCATTGGTTCTTTGAGAGTTGTTACTGCGTGGAAAGACTTTTGCTTTATGGGCAGGGAGTTGCAAAATAGTGGCATTGCCAAGATGTCGCTTCTCTCTAAAGACGTTTATACAGGTTGAACGATTCTCCAACACCCACAGTTCCAGAGCCTTTCTGGATTATCTGTAACCAATAGAGGTCACGTGATGATGAAATGACAATATACCTCTGACCTGCTAACAACACCTCTCCCGTGTCTCTAAAGCATCATGGAGTGCCAGAAACTTTAAAAAAAACAAATATAAAATATAAACTGCATGTGAATTTTGTCCGGATTACAGAGGTGGGCTTGCCATCAGTTGCTGGAAAATCAGTGTTCAACCTGTAACTAAAAATAAAATTGATTTGTGTTAAGCATTTGTAAGTAAGTAAGTAAGTTTATTGGCCAAGTATTCACATACAAGGCATGTTGAGCTAAAATAATAACAATAAATGAGCAAATATCATTAAAAATTGACAGTAAATTTAAACGGTCATTAATAGATAGCTTTTTTAGTCACAATGCTTTGGTACAAAGCATAAATATTTTCTAGTGATGTAAACATTGTTGGAAAAATAAAACCTTTACACTAGTAATTTAAGAAAATACAGTTTTATAAATAGAGTATTTAGTGAGACATAATTTATTGTAAGACTATTTGGCCTCGAGTTTCTTTAATCAATAGTTTATATAATGGAACTATATATTTTTTCTCTTTGGGAAATACTGGAGAAAGACATAAAATACTTCCTTTACAAAGATCACATCAGTCTAGGTTTAAATTTTCAGGTGATAAAAAGCAAGGAATGAATACGAAATGGTTTAAAATGGAATGTGAACCCCAAATTCTGAGAATCTGTTCTGCTAGTGCCTGTGTTGGATATAGGACCAAATATACGTTCATGTTGGTGTGTTTACTGATGGGGATGGATACACTGTTCCTTAACTGGCTGTGCATGCATTAGTTTTGTTTGTCTTCCTGCCGTTTACAGTGAGGATGTGCATTTAGACATAAAGGTCATACGGTTGAGAAGTCATTACTCATTCCATCATCTAATTGCACAAAGTCTGGCATTATGTTTGATGGTGTTCTGAATTTTTCATCTATTGCAATGTAACAAATATGTAACTGAGTCTACATATATATATATTCACCAATGAGTTTTTCTGCATTTAGATTCTACTGTCAATTATCAAGTTGAAGTAGCAATGGATATGTGAGAAAGAGATGCTAGAAAATTTGTCAGGTCCATATGTCTTTTTATTCCAAGAAGGATTATCGTTGAAAAAAATGTAAATGTGGCTCCGTTCTGTCATGTGTATGTAGTATATTGAAGAGTTATTAATATATAATATGCTATTTTTTAACTTAAACTGAGTACTGTTATGAACTAACATATTGATGATGTCTATGATGAACTAATAAATCTGTTTAACACCATGAAACACAATACCTGTGCTGCTTTTGTTAAAATACATTAGATATCCTGGTCTTAATCCAATGTTACCCTTCCAGTATTTATGTTTAATGAAGTTTTAAATCTTATTCCTTGATGAATGGAAAGTTGTGAAAAGAACATCCGATACAAAATGTTGTATGCAAAAGTGGTAAAAAGCAAATCAGATAAATTGATTGTATAAAATGCATTGATGTTAAATATTTTAAATGATGTCTTAATTTTCTATGATTCACATTAGCAGTTATTGTATTTTTACAGCATTTTGTATTTGTATAGAGAAATTCAATGCCTTTTCCACTGCATTATTACATGAAAAATCATTATGTGAGGAATTATACAACCTTAAGTTTAAGTCGCATGTTTTCTGTGAGAATACTGTTTTTAAGAATGGAAGGCTTATTGCAATAACGAGTTGGATTTGATGATGTTTGAAGCTTATGAATTAACCTGGATTCTTTCATGCCATGTTCAGAGAAATGAAGGTTTGTTGCAACTAACAGAATTTTATTCTGAAGAAGGGTCTCGACCTGAAACATCCCCATTCCTTCTCTCCAGAGATGCTGCCTCACCCGCCGAGTTACACCAGCATTTTGTGTCTACCTTTAACAAAATTTTATGATGTTTTTGTGATCATAAAGACATAGAACAAGCAGAATTTTATGATCATAATGACCATCCCACATGTCATAAGGTAACATGTCAATAAGGGAGTAGAATTGTTATCAAATCAAGCAGTGCGTAAAATTATTTCCATGCCTTACTTTTTATACATTTTAAATGAATTTTGGAAGCATGTAACATTATGTCATCAAATGTAGACTGCCAGTTAATGAACAACTGCATTTTTCTATTGGTGTGTACCTATTTTCCTGCCTGATGCCATTCAGAGGGTCTAGACTGTGATTTCAACCCAATAACTTATTATTTACAGTTATGCCCCTGTCCCACTTAGGCAATTTTTTAGGCGACTACAGGCAATTAGGCTGTCGCCGGGTTGTCGCCTATATGATCTCCTCAGTCGGCCAAAGAATCGTAGCATTTTTTCTGGTCGCCACTGGATTTTGAAATGTTCCAAATTTTTTGGCGACAGTCAGCGTGGGTTTGTCATAGCTTGACTTCTCCTGACATAGGTGCTGTCGTAGGTTGTCGCCAGGATGACGTAGGTTGTCACAGGTGCTGACCAGTGAATTCCATTGGCGACTACCTATGTCAACCTACGTCCACCGGCGACTGAATTGTCTTATCTTGTTGTAGCTTGTCGCGGTGGACGTAGGTTGTCATAGGTGGACGTCCTGTGGGTCGCCGGTTGTCAGTAGCGTGCCGTAGCTTGACGTCAACAAGGAGGTAGGTTGTTGTAGACATTGTCGTAACGGGGTCTAGTCGCCAGTTTTTGGCGACCTGCTGAGACTATGACAGTCGCCGGCAGTAGCCAAAAAAATCGCCTAAGTGTGACAGGCCCATTACAAACCTTTATCACTCCTGCAGTCCTTTGCTTAGAATGTGTAAGAAAGAACTGCAGATGCTGGTTTAAATCGAACATAGACACAAAATGCTGGAGTAACTCAGCGGGACAGGCAGCATCTCTGGAGAGAAGGAATGGGTGACGTTCCGGGTCGAGACCTTTCTTCAGTATCGACCCGAAACGTCACCGATGTAGAGCAGTTGACACCTGGAACAGCAGATGCAATAGATGAGGTTGGAGGACATCTGACATCTAGAAACATAGAAAATAGATGCAGGAGGAGGCCATTCGGCCCTTCGAGCCAGCACCGCATTCAGTGTGATCATAGCTGATCGTCCCCAATCAATAACCCATGCCTGCCTTCTCCCCATATCCCTTGATTCCACTAGCACCGAGAGCTCTATCTAACTCTCTCTTAAATCCATCCAGTGTCTTGGCCTCCACTGCCCTCTGTGGCAGGGAATTACACAAATTCACAACTCTCTGGGTGAAAACGTTTTTTCTCACCTCAGGCTTCCCGTTTATTCTAAGACGATGGCCGCTGGCTCTGGACTCGCCCAACATTGGGAACATTTTTCCTGCATCTAGCTTGTCCAGTCCTTTTATAATTTTATATGTTTCTATAAGATAACCCCTCATCCTTCTAAACTCCAGTGAATACAAGCCTAGTCTTTTCAATCTTTCCTCATATGCCAGTCCCGCCATCCCAGGGATCAATCTCGTGAACCTACGCTGCACTGCCTCAATCACAAGGATGTCCTTCCTCAAATTAGGAGACCAAAACTGGACACAATACTCCAGATGTGGTCTCACCAGAGCACTATACAACTGCAGAAGCACCTCTTTACTCCTATTCTGAAATCCTCTTGTTATGAAGGCCAACATTCCATTAGCTTTCTTCACTGCCTGCTGTACCTGCACGCCAACTTTCAGTGACTGGTGTACAAGGACGTCCAGGTCTCGCTGCACCTCCTCCTTGCCTAACCTAACCCCATTGAGATAATAATCTGCCCCCTTGTTTTTGCCACCAAAGTGGATAACCCCACATTTATCTATATTATACTGCATCTGCCACGCATCTGCCCACTCACTCAACCTGTCCAGGTCACCCTGCAACCTCCTAACATCCTCTTCACAGTTCACACTGCCACCCAGCCTTGTGTCATCCGCAAACTTACTAGTGTTGCTCCTAATTCCCTCTTCCAAATCATTAATATATATGGTAAACAGTTGCGGCCCCAACACCGAGCCTTGCGGCACTCCACTCGTCACTGCCTGCCATTCTGAAAAGGACCAGTTCACTCCTACTCTTTACTCCCTCCCGTTTCTAGACCTCGCCATCTCCATCGCAGGTAACGGACTACTGACCGACAACTACTACAAACCCACTGACTCCCATGGCTATCTGGACTACACTTCTTCCCACCTTGCTTCCTGTAAGGACTCTATCCCCTACTCCCAATTCGACCCGAAATGTTGCCTATTCCTTCGCTCCATAGAGGCTGCTTCACCCGCTGAGTTTCTCCAGCAATTTACTCTACCAGCTTTTTGTGTCTATCTTTACTTTGATTAACCTTTGATTCAACACTCCCAAATTGTTGCTCTGATCCAATATTTCTCTCTGAAGTTTTCATGCAAGATGTGTTGGAAGCAGCACACCCAAGTAGACAAGCCACATCATGAAATCTATTCTCTGGAATCCTCCCACTTAAACTTGTGAAAATAAAGACTACTGTGCAATGGGAAAAGCACTTAAAATGTTATTTGTCTTCATCATCACCAAATATTCAATCTTTCCTGTACTTTCTTAAACTTTGATGTTCATTAACTTTTATTTTTTCACTATCCTGTGCTGAATTTCTACTGTACTTTGGGAGGCAAACCGGTGTGAGCTGGTGTCATATCTGTTGTGATGAGCCTGCAAAATAATACGGCCGCACTCACACGAAGCGCACCTTGGATCGCCTGACATTGATTCAATCATTACAGAATGAACAAAGCTTTCAGATTATGCTGAAGGTTTCTTTCTTTTGTTTTACAAAAGCCGTGCAAAATATGTGCCCTGTGTCCATTGGCAGAACATTTTAAATGTTTCCATGGAGAGTTATGCTTTATCACTTCTGCTTCCTGGTGTAAAGAGAGACAAAAATAATTTCATCGTAAGTTACATAAACAGTCACTATTTGCCAGAACTGCAATCAGCTCATTTCTGGATTGGAATAAAAGGAGTTCTATCAAGCAACACAGACAATGAGTCTGTTTAAACCACCACCTTATTGAACAAAGGGAGAGGAGGGAGAGAGTTGCGGCGGGTGGGGGTGGGGAGGGGGGTAATGGGGATGTGGGAGGGAGGGGGGGGAGAGAGGTGGGGGGGGGGGGGGCAGATAGTGGGGCCGGGGGGGGGGCAGGGAGGGAAGGAGTGGTGCAGGGAGGGGGGAAGTGGGGGCGGGAGGGGGGAAGAGTGGGGGAGGGAGGGGGGTGTGGGGGCAGGGCGAAGGTGGGGGGGGGATTGGGGGCAAAGGCCTCCGTGTAGATTGAAACCTTTGCTGACCTGACATCCTCCCTTATATGTTCCTTAGATTCAAATAATCCAGTGCTTTTTCCAGAACCTGCTTTAGAAACATTCAGCAACACATTTCCAATCTTCCCCTTCCTCAATGAAGCGTCTAATTATCTTATGTCAGTGTGTGATGATTTGAAATAAATTATTTTTGCTTTATTTCTAATTTTAGGAGTAGGTGTAAAAGGAATCTGATTGTAGTTTTGTATTTCACAGCTGTGGTACATCATGACTCCATCAATGTTGTCAGTGATTATGTGATAATTGGATGTAAATTGCAGCCACCTAGACTGATATTTACTTTCATATCGTGCTGTTTCTTCCTAACAGTGTGCCTTTTGTAAGCAGTACGATCTGCACCAGTCTTCAGGTCCAGGATTTGTTGATAAAGTTTCAGTATTGATGTTTACAAAGGAATGAATGTTGCACGTCATTGCAAATTGAGGCTGACTGAAGAAAGGCCTCGATCCTTCTTTCCAGACATGCTGCCTCTCCCGCTGAGTTACTCCAGCATTTGGTGCTTTATCTTCGGTTTAAATCAGCATCTGCAGTTCCTTCCTACACATATGAATGTAGATTTGCTTTGATTGCATACTGGTAGACCATGAATGAATGAATGAATAAATGGTTTATTGCGGTCATACATTAAAAAGAACAAAACTATACAATCTGTGTGAATATGAACCAACACAGTATCCATTTCACACAACGTTCACATAATCAATGACCGAAAAAGGAATAGGCTGAAGCCACAAAGCTTATTTTTGCCTATCCTATACCATCTGATGAAGGTATTCATATAATGCTTTTTGTGGATAATTCCAGAATTTTGATGCATGATACATGCCCAGACCAGGTTTATTATTGTCACGTGAACCGAGGTGCAGTGCAGCATATTTTTGCATGTTATTCAATCAGCTCAGATAATACCATACATATGTACAATCACGTCAAACAAGTACAATAGGTAAAGCAAATGAAAACAAACAAACAAACAATAATAGTGCAAACAGCAATAGTTCCAGAGACAATAGGGTATGTGACTATCTTGGAGGAAAACCCAAGATGTTCACAGGTGCCTACTGTCCTTGTCCACCCGGATGATAAAAAGGTTGTGGATTTGGGAGGTGTTGGCAGAGTAGCCACAGTGTGTCTTGTAGCTGGGGTATATTGCAGTCATGGTGGGCTGGAGAGTGAGGGAGTGCATTTTTGTATGAGGAATGGGTGGTGGTCACACGGGCAGCTTTACTGGATGGCGTCAATCATCCTGACCGGCATCAGAGCAGCTGTTATCCAGGCAAGTGCAGAGTATTTCATCGTACTCTTGATTTGTGCCATGTAAATGACGAAAAGCCATTGGGGAATTAGAAGCGGAGTCTCTAGCTGCTTTGACCCAGCCCCTGACCTTCTCTTGGGAAGGGCTGATGAATTTCGTTGTTACTCTGATCAAGGTCATTCATTCAACTGTGCATGCAGGATCCCTCCCCAAGTGTAGCCCACTGGGCCAAATGTTTATGAATTTGAATTTTTAACTTCTTACCCTCGTTTTCAAATATCCTTATGGGTTCACTTTCACCACCATATCCTTCACCAGCACCACGGTCCTACAAGATCTCTGTACTCCTCCAGTTTTGATCACGTGTGCGTCCACAGTCTCCATTTCAGCAACTGTGTGTCTCTGCCTTCCGCTGCTTTATGTCCAAGCTCAAAGTCTCCTCGCTAAAAATTCTGCATTGTGACCTGTTCACAACAATGAGGTTGTGTTTGGAAATGTATTTCCTTCCATTGACTCATTTTCCTGAGCAGTTACTATTAATGTCCTGAGGTATGCAATCCATGTTCCCAGTCACTTTTGAGGGAAATGGTGGTGAACGTTTTAATTGATTGCACAAACTAAATCTAAATTATTGAAATAAAAACCTGTTCAATATTGATGCAGTTTTATGTTGATTGTAACCTTAATGCTGACACTGCATTAAAATGGATTTATAGCTAACCCTTTAAATTGCTTCAAAGAGTTATGATGGTCTTTGTAATTGTTTACACTCTTAGTCTGGAGCCAAGCCAAGACGAGCTCTGATTTGAAGATTACTACAAAGCAAGTCTGGTGCTCAATCTGTAACCTTGCCTTTGCATTACAGGATCGGTACCGCATCCTTCTACAGGAGGAATGTTACTGTTTTAATTCCAGTCAATGGAAGAAATATTTATTATTCTCCCCCAAAATACTTTTAGCTATTTTGAACATAATTAGTCCATGGATTATAATGTCCTTTTAATTTTACTTACATTTAACGATCATAGAGGGCGCTTTCTTCCTTGTTATGAAAATGGGGCTAGAATTGAGTATAGGGAAAATTAATAGGGGGAAATGGTAGCCAGTATGGATTCGATGGGCCAAACTGGTTGGTTGTCTTCTACTTAAAGAAGTATGGGAGCATTGTGGTTCATTTGTACTGTTCTGATTTTCAGTTAACTTTCTTTTGTATTTCAAGAACGACACAGCATAGCCGCAAGTAGGGCTGACAACTCTGGTGACTGGGTTGATACAGTGCTGTCTGGGTGGAGTTTGCATGTTATTCCTGTGACCCTGGTGTTTCCCCCATGGTGCTCTAGTTTCTTCCTGCCTCCCAAAGGCAAGTGTGTTGGAAGGTTTAATTTCCCATAAGGAGGTGAATGCTGGAATCTGGGGGGATTTGATAGGAATGTGGGAATATTTTAAAAATGGGATTGTTGTAAATGTGTGTTTGATGGTTTGCTTCAAGTCTGTGGTGCATGATTGACTCTATCTCAACTCTCCTCTTAAGATGAAACAATTTTTAGTGCCTGATATTGAATAATTTTTCATTCTGGGTTACATGGTTAAACTGGGTGCCAAATTTTAAATGGTTTGATTAATAAATAAAAAATCTGCTTCCTATACCTGTAACTGAAGACGTGATAGTGCATGAAGTGTCAGAAAGCAACCAAAACTGGCAGCATTCTGGGGATTTCTGACAGAATGTGGTTAAGTCAGCATCTGTGGAGGAAATGGGCTGATGACATTTTGCGTCGGGACTCTTCTTCAGACTGAAAAATGGTACAGATGCAAAACATTGCTTGTCAATTCCCTCCATAGATGCTGCCTGACCTGCTGAGTTCCTCCAGCACTGTTTTTTGCTCAAGATTCCAGCATTTGCAGTTTCTTTTGTTTCCATAATTGACAGCATATTTTAGTTGGCCAAACTTAATAAACATCTATTTAAGTGCAATTTCACTTTTTCTTATAGATGTTTTTTCATTTCAAATGCTGTTTAGGACTAAAGCTTGTATTGGGGAAATATTCTGGAGACTAGAGCCAAATATGGCTGAAACACTGGAAAGATGTATAGATCAACAGCATATATTTATATAATGCCTTTAATGTGGTAAATGGTTCCAAAAGCAAGCAAAGATTGCACAGAAATTGGTCCAGACTCTGCTCAAGGAGGACATGAATGAACATTTTAAATAAAATAATAATTATTTCTACAGTTGAATTGAGGAAGGAGAGAGCTTCTAAGCGTCCCATTACGAGTAGTTCCAGTTTTGCGATTTTACTGATTCACACAGCGTTAAATATTCATTGCCTCATCTGGATTTTGAAATGAGCATAAGCAGCCTGATTATCAGGAGTAATGCAGTGAAGAAAGAGATGTTATTGATTTGTGTGCTTGCAATGAAAGTGACTGCAGATGAGACTGCAACAGTGCGGGAGCTTTGCACACAGATCTCGTGCAGGTTGGAAAGGTCATAGACTCTCCTACAGTTAGCGGAAAAATGACGTCCAAGGCATGTGCGCTCCAGTTGCCTCAATGATGCATATTATATTTTGTACAGTTAGTTTTCAGTCTCTTTCTTACATTGCCGTGCAGTCATTCGTGTTGAAAGAGGCATTTATGTATTAGTCTTCACAGCCGCAGTATTGAAACAGGATGTTTAGTATGAAAACACATTGAAGTCTCTTTTTTGAGATATAATGAAATAATTTTAATTTTTCAAAGTAAATATTTTAGAGGATTACATGTTGACTACATTTGTTGGCAGACAGTTATTATTACTATTAATACTTTGTCCAACTCATAAGGATTTTTGGTTGCATTTATGCATTTTTATTTGCTTGAAAAAAATCTATTAAGACAAAACTATGTTGCTATCCTTTTTATAAAGACAGAATTAATTATCTTTTTGATGCACCTTAGGTTTCTTCATGCAGGCCTTTATGCACCAAGCAGATTTAATGGCCTTATGTTTGTGCTACTCATCAGCATTTAAATTTTACACAACATTTAGTGACTGCTTATTCTAACTTTCTGCAATTTATTTCAATTGGAGGTTGCTCTAAATGATTGTGATAATCTTGCTTAAACACAGTTTTATGCTTCATTAGCTGCCTTTTAATTCAACTTGTTCAGAGCAGATATCTTGTGCAAAAGCAATTGGTTTGATAACACTACTTTTGAAGAAAAAAAACCCATAATTTAGTGATTGAACACTTATGAACTTTGTTTCAGATTTCTCCTAGTTGAACCAATTTCTTACTTTACATTCCGAGATCCTTCAGTAATCTCTTCCCTTGCATTTACAGACAGTGGGAGTAATTCACCGCTCCCCAAATATGCTTCTTCACCTAAACCAAACAACAGCTATATGTTCAAACGAGAACCCCCAGAGGGATGTGAAAAAGTGAAGGTCTTTGAAGAAATGGCGTAAGTGTTTTTGAATAATTTTTTTAAATATTAGCAACTCTTTAGAATTGACTGAAATGCACATTAAATAGATGAATAAATAAATGGATTAAGTACCATAGCATCTTTGTTGTTTGGATTCTGTATTTAGATGTTAGCACTGGAGGATCACTTTAGAATGTATTTTATGCACGATGATGGCACATTTAGATGCGTGTGGAAACACATCCTCTTGTGCCAAGGGAGAGAACTTCAATCCTAATGAGAGACTGTGCATCTTCACATTAAAACAAGCTGCTGCAGTAGTCCAATTAAAAATAACACACACGGTTTTGCTCAATGTGAATTACTTGAAACACGAGGTTGGTAAATAATATGCAACCTCCAGAAAAAATAAGTGTTTTTAATCTTAACAACTAGGTTTAACTTGAGTTCGATACTATCAAAGATCGTTTTGTTTAGAGTCACTTAGTATCAATGTCTAAATAAAAAAACTAATAGATTTTATGAACATTTACTGAGTGGCAGGAAAGGGATCTGCATGGGGAAGGCCACAGATCCTGGAGACCAAGAGGTCCTGACATATTTGCAGCCCACCATTGGTTTATTTTTGCTGCTTATAATTCCCCTACTCCCAACCCCTGCCAGCAGCCAGCCAGATGGAAAGAAGTTAAAAACATTTAAGAGGTTTAGACAGGAACAAGGTTAGGAAAGGTTCAGGGGGGCAGAGGCAAATGGGCCAAGCGCAGGAAGGTATGTTGGTTGGCATGGATGGGTTTTTACTAACTCTAAATTATGCCAAATGAGCAGAGCTCTGGCCAGTGGGTATCTGAAGAAAATTCTGTGCAAATCCAAATGCTAGAAAATTTTAAATGTGTTATCCCTTAAACATTGCCTTCTGCAAGTATGCTTTTAACAAAGTCTTGCTGGAGTTAGGATTATAAAGTGAACGGATTGATAGTAGACAAAGATTGAACTATTCAAATAGCAAATCTGCAGATTAATTTATTGAATTGGAAAATCACAATTAGGAGAACACCTAGATCTGACTGAGATAGAGCAGAAGTGAGCTCCCATCTGCCCACTCCCAAGAATGTGGCCACGTGTGTTAAATTAAATTTAGTCCAAGGCACATTAAACAAAAATACAGTTATTTTGTATTCATTTGGTTTGCGTTATTGGTTAAAACTGCTTAATTATTTGCCGTTTTCTTCGGTGAGATTAGCATACCGAGAATATATTGCTCAGGCGAACTTGACATGCATGTGATTCAATGCTTGTCGAGCCAATTATCACAAATGGCTGAAGACATTTATTAGGCACGATTAAATCTAATCCTATTATTATGTTTCTGCATCTTTTACAAGGTGTACAATTTAAGTTCCAGATTTATTGCAATAGTTCCTCCTTTATTGAACTTAAATTCCTCTTTAATAGTATCACTGATTGTGATGTCTTTGAGATCTGCTACTGTTTTAGCTTTAGCTTTTACCTCTGAATATCAATAGGAAGGAAGTGTGACATTGTTTGAATATATGCAAATGACAACTGTAATTCAGTATTTTATTCTCTCATGTGATTAAGGTGCAGTTGGTTAAATGGAATTGTGGGGTCCGCAAACTATTCGATTTGCCAGAGGTGTTGATTCTTTGAAATAAAATGGTCTTACATGTACAGATCTACCACCGATTCTCCAGCACCTCTGGTTCCAGAGCATTGCTGTATTATCCATTTTACCAGACCAACAGAGGTCACGGCGTTGAGAGGCCGAGATACCGGAAGTTGGCTATGGGGACGGATCTGCCGGCTCCGACTGGGCCGGAGTTCCATAAGCCGGCCGCAGGGGGCAAATTCAATCTGCTGATCAGCACAGAAGTCCCAATGAGGTCGAGGTAGACCGCCTCACCCAGCCTAGGTGATGCATTTTTGGGGGAACTTCCAGGGAGGGGGAGGGTGGGGGTTTCAAGTGCGCTCTTGTCTGTATTAAAGGAGGTGCCAGAACACCAGTTGCTGGAAGACTGGTGGTGGACCAGTACATACAATGAAATGCAAGGATGATAGTAACAGAAACTGATCAAGGAATAGTGATGTATGGTTAACTACAGCCCATTCATTGTAAGTGGGATATACCATGCGAGATATCATGCCAAATATCTGCAGGAGTCTGAAATGCCTGGAGATGCGTGCTCAAAAGGCTGTGAACTGGTTAGATGTGGAGGTCAAAGTGTGAAAACAAGTTCTGAGATCCTGGATGCAGTGTTGCCAGAAGCTGAATGAGTGCACGTGAGTGGTTATCTCAAAAGAATATTGACCTCACAGATAAGTTCACCATGTGCCTATCACTTCTGAATTTATGAACATAAGTTATCCACCAACAATTTCTGCTTATGCGCAATATTCCAGAGCACCATTGTGTCCCAACAGACCCCAGACCCACAACACGCAACTCGCTCACACTGTTCAGCTGGCTTGGCTACATCACCCCGCACCCATGGCATGACCGTCACTGACACAGTTTCCATCGGTTGCAGGGGAAGATGGCAGGAGATAATTGGA
This sequence comes from Amblyraja radiata, assembly GCF_010909765.2. Lineage (NCBI taxonomy): Eukaryota > Metazoa > Chordata > Chondrichthyes > Rajiformes > Rajidae > Amblyraja > Amblyraja radiata. The sequence goes on along the minus strand of NC_045957.1, from coordinate 47,512,779 downwards.
GAGTTCAAGCCTGCCTGCATGTCCTTCCTCTCTCCTGACTGGGAGTAATAGCTATATCCCACTATTGGGACAATAGAATAGAATAGAATAGAATAGAATAGAATCTTTAATGAGTGAGGTTGAATCCATCAAAAAAGCCGTTGACCTCATCCTCTGAGGGATTATCTTCCTAACCAGCGTTCAGCTCATTCTTTTTACAAGCTGTGAATGATTCCAGCATCCACCTTTTCCTCCTCGCCTCACCAGCCTAGCCATGCGGCTGTTCTCCGCTCACGTATTTGAGAAATGGAACCAGGCCAGGTGGTAAAAGACGAGTGAAAATGCACACCATCACTCAGTCTGGTCATGGCTGCTGGATCAGTCCAGATGCTCTGGATAATGGTAGAACTAGAGTGAATGTCCACAAGAAGGCAATGGAGGCCAATTCACTGGATGTTTTTAAGAAAGAGTGAGATATAGCTCTTCGGGCTAACGGAATCACGGGATATGGGGGAAAAGCAGGAACGGGGTAATGATTTTGGATTATCAGCATGATCATATTGAATGGCTGTGCTGACTCGAAGGGTCGAATGGCCTACTCCTGCACCTATTTTGATGTTTCTTTGTAATTGCTGTTGACAGTCTCTAGCCCACAGTGACTGCTGCTGCCAGTGGCCACATGATGCAGTCTACAGCCAGATCGGCCTCCTTCCAGACCAGAGCGAAAACCCTTGCAGTTTTGGTCTTCCCTGGAGTGCAAGGGAGGTTACTGATGCACTTTTGTCAAATCAGCAGTATAGTAACTCTGCTCTTCGCTAGTATTTAAATGTGTACAGTTTTCCTTTGGTAAATCACAGCTGCTGATAAAATAAAAATTAAAGACAAATTAATTTCCAGGACCTCCAGAACTTTTGAAATGTAAATCTAATGAGTGTTATGCAATTCCAGCAGTGTCGGCTTAGATTAAAAATTACAACGCTAAAAGTGTTTGCCATTTATTAACATTTCCTGGTTCTGAAATATTTTTACTGCATTTAAAAAATCAAAATGCTTTCAACTTTAAATTATATTATTTCAAAGTCAAAATAATTTAAACATCTTGATTTCTACTTTGTAAAAGCTTGAATTGCCAACGAAACTGTTTCCGTGAATAATGTTTTCTTGAAATTCTTTCTCGCTAATATTCTTCCTCATTTTAACTGAATTTATCCATTTGGCGTTCTTTGATTCTGCCAAGTCTTACCAATACCCAGAACTTTGAAGCTTTGAAACCATTGTGGAGACACACTTTTGCTAAGCTACTGTTTCCACTCTCAAAGCTGTTTCTCCTCTTGAATATTATAAACAGCAGTGGGCTAGATTCTGGGGTACTAAAAAGGGCATGTCTCCTTCATTGAGTTCATTAATAACTTTGCTTTCTACTAGGTCTCGTCCTCCCAGCTCCGTCCCTTTGTTTTCCTGTCCTGACAGAAACAAAGTGAACTTCATCCCGAAAGGGACAGCCTTCTTTCCTGTGAGTATTGTCAGCCGACCTCTGTTTTCCACCTCTGACCTGATGCTGAAGAATTCATCAATCTCTGGCTTCAGTCCTAGCATAGTCTCCAGCACTGTGATTGCTGAGCAGTTCTCAACTCAGGTCTCGCTCTCACCTTTGTTGGATGACACCAGCACAATGGACTCTGAGGCCTTGGTGCAACAGCCCTCACGCCAGCAGCAGCAGCAGCTCCACGAGCCTCAACCCGAAGAACTCTCCTCTGCTCAGAGCTTTGTGATAATCTAGACGCCTCTCCTCCCCATCTCCCCCCCCCCCCCCCCCCCCCGAGGTGGAGCAGGCCTCTGCCCTTGTGAAGGGGTAGTCTATATATTCAATTGTCTGCATGGAGTATCACCTGCATTCTGAACAAAGGTTCGTAGAATTTTAGCATATCTTATACTGTTCTTGGCAGGGATAGAATTCCTCTTTTAGGGAATGTTTGTGAAAAGCAGTGATGCTTGCAAAACACATGCTTTCATGTCAGTGGTTTAAATGCAGACTATGCATAAACATGGTACATTTGGATGGATTAGTACTGTTGTCCTGTATTCTGTTCCATCTTCTACAGTAAGAATAAGCTCTATATATTAAAGAAAATGCCTGTCTAAAAGATAGTAAAAATAGATGTTGTGTTGCGTTATATCCAATGGAGAAAAAAAATATTATGTTTACAAACAATCCAGGTTGTTTAAGTTAATAAATTCTTGTAACACATACAATGCAAAAAAGAAAAATGGCCACAACAGTTGCACAGTGCCCACCCAATGGCCTAGCTTCAGGTACTTCAGTTGAAGTCTAAACTCAGGTAATTTGGAATGTATATCCGCATAGGATTTTAATGAATTTGTGGCTGAACAAGCTAAGGAGGAGTTTAGGGTAAGCATCACTCTTGCCTTTCCTTTTTTGTACATTAACCTTTCCTCATTACATTCCACTTACTTTAAGTCGAAGTGCATTCTGATCCGGGGTAGACCTGGATGAGGTGAATATTAAAGAACCAGCATTACTGTGATGTCTGACATCACTTGTTTTAGTGGATGTTCGGTCGATAATTGCATAAACCATTGTTTTGAAAAGTATCAGCGTTTTGTATAACATTTCAGAATTTACGAAAATAAAGTTTCAGGTGTTGAAGACTGTTAAGCTGTTAAAAATACAGCAAAGTGTTGAATATTGGGCTGTATCTAAGAAACATTCCATGTTGTGAAGAGATCTCAATGATCAAATGTTTAAGTCACATAACCGGGTTCTTCAGGTTCTTGTGTTAGAAATGTTCCCTTTTCTATGTGTGAAGTTTGGAATTGGCAGATACACAAAGCAAAAATGCTATTACAAAGATGACGCAAAATTAATGTTTAGTTTCTCATCTTGACCCGACCTTTTAGGTTAAACCCCTTGTTTGCACAATTTCCTGTGACTACTGTTAGGTAGCTTTTCCTTTTTATAGATTATTTTAAAACAGTGGTAATTTAGCTAGTGTTTATTTAAAGAGAACGTACTTTGGTACAAGAATGTGCTGGACCAAGGTTCAGCATAGTAGATTATCTTTTTAGTATTCAATTAAATTAATGACTCCTATTATTTGAAAAGTGTTACACTGGAACCAATGAAGAAAACAAGAACCTGGGACTCGGCATTCAACTCCAGAAATAAAAGTTGCGCCCAATATTAGATATTACCACTAAGTTGGTACAAATGATGAACTGAATATCTGTGAGAGAGCTGGGGAACACTGTGTCCAAAACCCTTTTTAACTTATTTCTTTCTTCACCTGAGAAACTAGATATTAATTTTAATCAAACACTGTTGCAAATCTGTTCTGATTATGATCTTTATAGAGGTTTTGAACCAATTTGGTTGAAATTAGCTGAACTTAAAAAAAAAAAATGTAAATCAAAAACATTTATTGGTCTGTGTCTTACATCCAGATGTAGAAATTTTGTTTGTCAAGTGCATTGTTTAAAAACTTGCTTGAAATTTTGTACATAGTTTTGCTGTTATTTCTAGCCACTGTGCTAAACAGTATTTATGAGTTGCCACGCAATGTTACTTTAAATAACACGTTGTGTGGCTTTTGTTTTGTATTTTTTCAGTATATAGTTCTTGTCTTATTTAAAGTTATAGCAAAGAGCATGAATAAAAACTGACAATTTTCTAATAACATTTGTTTTAAAATTCATTGTTAACTCAAGATGTTCACAGGTATAAGGCCTCAGATGACAATTAACACGGACAAATGTTTTAAATTACCACACTGTTCCAAATGCATGTGAAAGTTCCTGTTCTCCTTCTCATTTCCCTAAACCGATTCACATGATTCCATTGATGCTATTTTTCCTAGTCCGGCATCTATTCTACAAACACTTCCTGCAGAGTATATATGTCTCTTCAGATAATTATTGAACAAAAGACTCTATGTTCTACCTTTTAGCAATTTGTACCTGAATGTGATCCAATTGGTTTTCAACAGACTGTAATTGTAGTGCATTGCTTGTAGTCATTTACTAAGATCAGGTCATTGCCATCGCCTCAGGACAGATTTGTACATTATTATACATGAGTGTGATTGCCATATTAGAGGAAAATTGAATTAGGTGAAATTTACTTTATATAACTGATTATTGTGATTATTTAAAATAATTCTGGATGGTTTTCAAGAGCTTCATAAACTAAAATGGGCACAGATTGCTAAAAGTTAAAGGACAAAACTAAAGGGTTTCGATGATATTGATGCAAGTTGACGGGAAAATAGAAGAGCCAACTTCTTAATCCCTTCATTTCAGTACTGCTGCATTGGGAATGTTGGTGGATGAGATGCTTGATGATAACATTCTTGGGTCCTCCATCACTGTACTAGGCCGTTAATCAGGATTCCTGGTGTCCATCACATGCACCCATGGAACCTTTTGTGGGGAAAATGGGTGCAAATTGGAATGGTGTCAAAACTCTCTTTTCGTATATATGGGATTTAATCATACATTAAACAAATGTAATTCCAGAGGTACGTGCATTAAAACACAGCCTTCATGCTGGTTCTTATCCAATGTGCTGGTTCTTATCCAGTGCACCAGTAATGATCCCTTCCCCTTACAATTTGGTGAGTTCTAACATATTTTGTGTTCAGAATTTGATGGAATTTGCAAGTTAAATTTGTTGTGAGTCTGAAACCCATCATTATTTCAAATCTTTGATTTCGTTTATAATTAGAAATTCCCATCTTTTTGGAGTGAATGCACTAATTTAATCAATGGTGGTCTCCTAACTAGTTTACACAGTATCTCTGATTGATTTTTCCACCCTTTTCCATCATGGCTAATTTCCGTGTCACTAGTGCATGCAGTGCTAGTCATGAAACATGATGGAATTTGACTTGCTGCTTGAGACTGTCACTAGAACACGTGACATACTCTTTCAAATACTCTGGTGAGGAGCCAACCAATCTTAATAAGTGAAAAGATTTTAATTTGAAAATTCATCAGGATTTCAAATAGCAGAATCGCTTCATATATGATGCAGTATCATGTGGAAGGAAGGTATGGTGGAACAAACGATTCTCCTTATAAATGACCTCTGATGGCCTGCTTTTAGATTCCACGTTCTACACAGGTAAGCGTGCCAAAATAAGAATTTCATTTGGTTGATAAATTCTGAATTTATAACTTCACCCGTCAGCTAAGACAGGTAAATTTTGGTATTTTTGAAAATGAATAAAGCTTATTTTCTAAGATCGCCAGATCTGCTAGGCTGTAGGCAGGCTGCTTCTTGAGAGCTTGAGGTGCAGCCTTGATCTTGGCACAGTGCCAGCCTTGCTGCTGTGCCAGCTTACAGATTTCCCAGGTGTGTCTGGATGGGAATCTGCACCAGGTCAGATCTGGAACAAGTACAATCCTCCCTATAAATTGCATGGGAGGAATTGGCTGCTGAGCGAAAGGGAAGAGAGGTTGTTGTTTAGTTTAATTGGGCCCGTTAAAATATGTTTGTTTTTGTGTCATACTTTTGTATGTGTTTTAGTTTTATACTTCTACACTAATTCCATTTGCCCGCATTCGGCACAGATCCTTGAACATCCGTTCCTATCCAGATACCTGTTCAATATGCCATTTAAACATTGAGGTTGTATTTGCTTCCACTACCGCCTCTGGCAGCTTCTTCTAAATATTCACCATCCTTTGTTTAAAAAATCTCCTTTAAATTTCTCCCCTCTCAGCTTAAAACCTATGCTTTCTAGTTTTAGACACCATAGCCATGGGAAGAATATTGTCTCTATGCCCCTCATGGTTGTAAACTTTACACAGTCATAGAGCTGTACAGTATGGGAACAGGCCCTTGAATCCATCTTGTCCATGTCAGCATATAGGGCTAGTCCAATATGCTGCTCAGGTGGACACAAAGTGCTGGAGATACTCAGCGGGACAGGCAGCATCTCCGGAGGGAAGGAATGGGTATTGTTTCTGGTCGAGACCCTTCTTCAGACTGAATATGCTGCTCACCCAGTGAATATTTAGGTTTGCGAGCATTTGGCCTTTAGCCCTTTAAACCCTATCCACCAATATCTCTATCCAACTGTCTTTAAAAAATCATAATTGCATTTACTGCTATAGCATCTTCTGACAGCTCACACCAGAAACGGGCTACCCTCTGAGGCCCGTCTTAAATATCTATCTCCTCACAAGCCTTTGCCCTGTATTTCTAGAATCCACCACCATGGGGGAAAAAGTCTGTGAGCATTCACTTTATTCATTCCCCTCATGACCGCATATACCTCAATAAGATCACCCCTCAGCCTCTTACACTCCAAATAAATAAATCCCAGCCTCCCCAACTTCTCCCTGTATCTCAAGCCTGCAAGCCCAGGTAAACATCCTGGTGAATTTCTTCTGTACCCTTTCCACCTATTAGGTCAAATAGAATCATCAAACCTGTGGAAATTTGGCTGTGAACGGCAGAGTTTTGGATGAGCTAGACCTTTAGAAGGATGAAGATGGGAAGCCAACCAGGAGCCCCTTGAAGTTTTCTTCATTCGTTCATTGTTTGGGCCAGCACATTTCTAAGTAAACTTGAGTGGTGGTGAATGATCTTCAACACATGCAACCCTTCTGATGAAGGTACTTCAATGCTTCTGCTGAGGAATGAGTTCCAGGATTTAAACCCAGCCACGGTTATGTTAATTGATAAGTTATTTAGTCAGGATAGCCAGTGAATGTGAGGCCTTGCAGGTGGTGATTACCACATACCTACTGCTCATTGAGTGAATATTCAGGTTGTTGGATTGGTGTGAATTGGCGTAAAGCAGGTTGCTTTATCCTGGAAGGTATTAAGTTTCTTGAGTTACTGGACTATGAGTTTCCTTGCACATGTTTGATCTGATGTGCAAAGTCAATGCTGGTAACCCAGGGCCAATCACTATTGCAAATATAATCACATTTGATCTAATAATTGCAAATTTAATCTTGTTTGATCTAAAGATGGGATGTGGTAAAGTCAATACTGGGAACCTATCACCAATCACTATTGCCAATATAAAATCATGACATGGGCACTTCAGGTTAATCTGTTTTAATGGTGGGATAGGATATACGCAGAAATTGGGGTAATCAGTTGTGGCAAGTGATTATATTAGTACAACTATCTTGGGCTCTTTTAGTCTGTGGATTTTGCAAGGTCAATTAGATGAGGAAATACATTTGTGGCTTCTTGCTGTTTCATTTGTATTGTTACAGAAGCTACTTGAGTATTTTTGAGTGAGCATTTAAAAGTCAGATGCTCAGGTTTGGGCCTGGAGTGTGTCAGAGACCAGATTGGGTTGTTGAGGACAGTAGTTACGTGGTGGCCATCACAGAGATTGAACAGCTTTGATGTCTGTTGTATCTGCATATGATTGGTCAACAACTGACCTGCTTGGCCAGCCTTCACAAATGGGGCAGCAGCCCAACCCCACGGTGTGCTTGTGGAGAGCAGCAAACAATGCAACACATCATTGAAGCATGCCCTCAACAAAGACTCAAAGGAGGACTTGTCACCCTTCATACAGCAGATCAAGAGGCAACTACTTGGCTAAAGGACTTTGCATTCGCTAAATAAAATAAATAAACAACTGACCAATGCCTTGGAAACGGTAAAGTAGCACATTAACTGCCTTCAGTATCTTTTAATAAAGCAGATTTATCACTTTCCTGACTTTATATAGAAATCCACACAGAATACTGTGCTTTATGATGGATAGGCTGTGTAATATTGTTTTCTGTTATCTATCTTTTATCTATATTCTATCCATATCAATAACCAAAACCCTGATCTTGTTATCATCTGGTTTGGGTGGTCTTTCTATTTGCGCAACAAGGGTACGCGATAGCGCGACGATTTTTCGCCAGCTCACACACCGTTCTCCTGTGCTGCGAGTTACGTTCTGATTGGTTGAATGTGATAAGTTAGCAAGGTTTAACAATCTTAAAAAACACGCTTGCGCAGATCGATCTCTTCTGCCAGTCGGCGCTGCGCGGATTAGTCTCTTCTGTCACTCCCCGGGACGGTCCGCCCCTTCCTGCGCCATTGCGTCTTTACTGGAGCTGACGATGGGTGGCGGAGGTTTCCAACCGGACACAATTTTTGGAGGGGCCCGAACCAGCCCAGCGTCGGAGACCCAGCCCAGCCTGGAGTCGGAGATGTCGCCAAACAGAAAGCGGAGACTCTGATCCTGGCGAAGGAGAACGACTAGCGACCAGCACCCGCTGTAAGTCCCAATCACGCCGCCAGCTTCAGCCCCTACCCCGTGATACCCCCTCTCCCCCTTGGCTCTTCCCCCGTCTTTTTTTCCGAGCTCACACCCTGACCCCCCTCCCTCCCCCCGCCCACACATCCCTGTCACCCCACAACTCCCCCCGCCCACACACCCACGCCACAGCCCCCCCCCCACACAACTCTCCCCCCCACCCATAGACCCATCCCTGCCACAAGTCCACCCCCGCCCACACACTACACCCCCCCTCCCCCTGCCCACACATGAAGAGGAGGGGCAGGGAGTGCTCAGGGATGAGGGGAAATGAGCCGCGCCTGCGCAGTTAGGGGCTATGGGTGAGTGGTGGAATATTGCATTGGGAAACGGGTGAGTGGTGGAATATTGAGTTGGGGAATGGGTTGCGTTTGGGACCAGGTCTCCCATGTGACTGGGACCCAACGTGTCCCTCTTAGTCTAGTATTTATTAAGATTTAAAAATAAATACAGAATCTTCCTTGGAAACTCCTACAGTCTATTTACAATCCGATTAGTTACAGTTTAACAACCATGCACTTTTGATGCAGGAGTTCACCATTTCTTTATTGTGTTCTGCAAACCTAGAGATAATATCCTCTGTGTGTAAAGACGTGCTAATAATTTGGTTGAACAGCTCTGAGTATAATTTCTTAATGATAGTGAATATTAGCTAACTGTGACATTGCAAAATAACTGCATTCAGCGCACTGAGAGGCAATGATATTACCACACTGGCAGCATTTTTTGCAATTACACAATCCTGCCTGAAAATTATTTATTCAATGAAATCATCATTCAGGTTATTTTAAAATGAATCCTCACTTGATATATTTATCAGAGGAAGTATAACTGACATGGATTATTGCAAACTTGGCATGTTTAACTTTGAGAAAACTTTAAAAATAAAACATCCAATAAACGTTCATCAAATTAAGAAAACTGAGTAGTGAATCTTGAATGATTGTTCTTTTTTTAGGTAGTCACAATTATAAACTAAGTAACTATTAAATAGTTTCAAGGGAGATACCTTTAATCTTGATCAAATAGTTGCTCAGCTTGCTATTGCAATCAAAAACATATCTTTTTAAAATTGTGCCTGTAAGTCTCTGAAATTTGTGTGGCTTAAATGTGGCTGAAACATTTTACAGCTAAATGGCAAGTGAAAACGTTGGATGTTTTGGCAGATCTCTGAATCGATAACGACCCTTAAATTTTGGCCAACCACAGAAACAATTGTGTGTGGCTTGATGTTAAGTAGGGAGCAGTGATGGAGGATATGGGACCACTTTTCTGAATATTGATTGTGTTCCCAAGCAAGCTTTTAGGGTGTGCACCCTTTGAAGTTTATTCAAAGGCACGTGGAGAGAACAGGCATTGGCAGTCTGTTAGCACAGCATCAGCAGTTCTGTGCAGTCATTTGAGAGGTTGCCAAGCAGCAAGTTGAGATCATTAATTAGGCAAGTCCAAGACATGCATGATTAAATTGCTGCACAAAAGGCATAGCTACTTGAAGACCCTTGTGTGATGCTTTCATTTTATCTCAAATTCCTAGAAGCACTATGATTGATATTCTAAAGTCTTGTTTATAATGGCAAAATAGACAGCAAAATTGTTAGGACTGTACCTGAAATTGGTTGGTGTGCACTTTTGTTGGTGAAGGCTCTGTATGGGAGACAACAATTGATAGAATATTTTTTTTCCATCCAGTGTCTGTCCCTCGCTTTAGACTGTCAAGACTGACCCATGAAGGCTTGAGATGTTTTTCACTTTAGCCCGGAGTTCAGTGGAGATGAGGGACTATGTTAGAGAGAGGAATCAATATCTTGACAACTGATCATTCAGCCATGGAATCACCCATCTTGAGAGTAATGAAACAGATAAAAGCAGGATGGCAAAAAGGAAATGTAAATATTATAATTTTATTTTCACGACCAAAAAAAAGCACAGGAAGAAATTCCATTTCAAGCAAAGACCAATAATTTGTGATATATTAAGTATTGTCTTTTTTTGTAAAAATAGTTTAGTAGTAAGTAGCATTGCACAATTTAGGATGCTCTTACTGATGTGATTTTTTTGAAACCATTTTAGTTGTTTAGCTATTCCACACAACCTTGAAAATGTATTCAGAAATTAAACAATGCACGTATACCAAATGGAAAGAGATTTCAGATAAAAATTAATTCCATCTGACAAATTGCGAAAAAAAACCATGGAAACGTAAAATAAAACTACTAAATTCAATATAATCTTTACCATTTTAATTTAAGAAAATTTTGCAAGGTTTAATTTCAAATTCTTAAACAATTGTGTGAGATATAATAGAAAAAATGAAAGCTGTGAAATTAAATTCTTCTATTAGCTACTCTGATATTAAAATAATAATATACCACTTCTAGAAAATGACCTGTTGTCAAAGGAGGGTTAATCAGTGTTTGGGAATTGACATGATCTAGTTTACTGCTGTGTGTGGTGAAGAATTCAGACAAGAAGACCCCACATTTGATTCCTGGTCTGTGCTGTCAGCCAATCACAGTCAGATTGTTGTAACAAAATTAGAATTTGCTTGTGCCTGGAGGTAGGCAAGGAAAGGTCAGTATTTCCATTCCAATCATCAGCTAGACATCATGGTGGCGAATGTCTAGCTAGCTCAGTTGTGTTGTTTTTTTCCATAAGATAGGAGGCAGCCATTCAGCTGTTAGGTTTGCTGTTAGAACGTTCTCATTCTCCACTAATTTTCCTGCAACCTATTCTCTATTGTGGGTCCCATCGACCCCCTCCTCCATTCTCTTGCTGCCCACTAGTGGCAAGCTACCATAACCAATTAACCTACCACTGCTTCTTTGGGATGTGGGAGGACACCCAGGCAGTCACAACGAAAATGTGCTAATGTTGCACAGACAGCCCCCCAGGTATCGATCAGAACCGGGTCCCTGGAGCTGCATTGCCTCTGCTTGAAACTTGCCAGAGCCAGTGCTCAGGGCCTGAGACAAAAACTCTGTCAACATCAATTAAACATACTCAGTGAAAAGTCACTGCATTTGTTTTCACAAGTCCATATTCCCACACATCCAAATTTACATTTAAAATCTGGAGTTAAATGATTATATAGGTTTTTATTTTGAATTCTAGATTTTAGAGAGATTATGGCTTAGAGATTTGATTCAATGTTCTTTCAAGGAATTAACTTTTCTAATTTATTTGCGATGTACGAAATACTTTGAACTGCTGGGATGGATATAGTCATAAGGCGAAACTAACACAACCAGACTAATTTAGAGAACTATCATCATGAAACTTGTCCCAAATTATCCAATCCAAATTGGGTCAATTTGTCATCATCTCAGGCAGCGTGCGAGGGCTTTCTCCATCCTCCCTCTGAAATGTTTTATAGTGAGCTGAGCAGGTTCAGATGCTGCCGGCTGAAAGGTATTTTTTTTTGTTTACGTGGCTTTTCTAAAATACTGTAAAAGTGCACCTGGCAGCCTCTGTTGACCACACTAACTTGTTTTGTGCTGCATTTCCTTCCTCGTGCTTGCCCAAACTGGATGCAGCCCAACATTTTATTCTTCGAACATGAGAACCGCCCATGCAAGGGTTAATGTGCTCTTTCAAGTCAGTCGGCGTGCATCGTGAATTCATATGGTTCATCTAATACAAGTCCTATTCACTCAAAATAATGCAGAAAGAACAAGAAGCAATATAACACTAAATTATAGTTTCAAATTGAATGCAGGAACAAGAGGATTCACAATATTTTCAGGTGCTATGACCAATTGAGAAAGCTGTTATAATTGCATAAGGATCCTTGTCTTTTTCAAGGACTAGAGTACAACAATTTATGCTAAACCTTTACACGTTGTGATAATGCCTCGGGTCGAATACTATGCACATTTCTGAACACTGAAAGGAGGTTGTTTGGACCATGGAGGACAGAGGAGCTATGCTAGGATGTTAATCACAAACGAAAGGTCTCAATGCTAACCTCGTGGTGCAGATGGAATTGTTTTCATTAGAACAGAAATTTAAGGGAGATCATTAGAAAAATTCAAAATGAAGAAGATTTTGTTTGATAAAAATAAATTATCAGTCGTCTTTAATCGAAGGTCACAAACGTAATAACCGGAGGAACAATGGGACAATGAGAATGTAAAGCACATTGCTATGATCAGGAAAATACTAAATCAAAGCATGGCGGAAATAGATTAAATAGCATCATGCAAAATTTGACAGGATATTTACTTTAAAAATAGCAGAGAAAGAGGCATAAATAACTGTTTGGAAGAAAAGAGATAAGCACAAGAACTGAATGGCAGTAATCCCCAGAAACACCAATCAAATTTTGGGTCGAATGATTAATTGAGTCTACAAGATGTTCTCTGTGATACCAACGGCAGATCATGTTACAAATATTTTGCACTAAAATAAAAGCAAGAACAGAGTTTTCCAGTAAGAAAATATTATACAGGCCAAATTTTAACCAGTACTTAAATCATTAGTGGAGTTAGCTGATCATCAGCCTAATTATTGGCTAAGATTCCCTTAGGTTGGTTAGGCTAGGTTGTAGGTAAAGATATTATTTCTGTTGAATTTGGTTATAATACCATGCATTTTCCTTGCTCTTAAAAAGATAATGTTGTTACAATTGATTAATTTACAACATGGTAAAGATGATTTAGAAGTTGTTAAGACAGCTTGATTTTGGTCCTACCAAACAAGTTTTGATATTTAAAAATTGTTGTAGTTGAAATCTAGTTTAAAAAAATCATGTTGGAAATTACTTTTCCCCTGTTATGTTGCCCCAACTTTTAAGACAAAAAATGGTCCAAAATTGGACCTGACCTTGTATCAATAATTTGGATCTGTCTCATCATTTTCTTCAGGTGAGGGGACTGCATGTGTAGTTAGTGGCAGAGGTAGGCCAATGCTAAGTGCCAGGAGGGGTGTGGAGCAGCAATTATTGTGAACATGAACAAACTTGTATGTAGAAAACTGGTCATTTAAAAATTCTTCATTGGTAACGACCAAGCCTGGTTTGCAGGCCAGGCACATGCCTTGGTGTACGGTAGCCAGTTTCTGCAGAACGACCTAATGTATGTATTAGGGCTTCTATGTAGCTTATACATTTTAATTAACTACTCCAGATGTCTGCTGGGCAGATGATTCAGTATAGGATGTCAGTTTAAAATTGGTCCTCCTTGCCCATTTTCCCCAGGACAATGGGCACAATGAGGTACAATTTCAACCCTTCATTTGAGGAATGGACAGAATGGGATTGAAATACCTGCCAAGAATAGAGTGACCACTATAGAGCTGAACTTGCTACAGTAATGCTTGCCAGTCCAAATCCATTAGTCCTTCCTTCATCTATGATTCAGAGATGTTTACTGATTCCACATTGCTGTGAGGGTTACTGATCCGTCCAATGACCATCATGTATAGTTGGTAATGCTGATAATTGAATGGCAATTGGTGTTACTGTGTAGGTTTTACAAATGAACCGAGTACATCAATGGAAATCATATCAACAACAAAAATAAAAGTTCTATTGTACATAATTTGAGAGTATATGAATGAAGGTGCATTCAGAAGGAGACCCATGTGGAGTTGGAGATGTTTCTTTGACAAAGTTGAGGGGGGATGGTAAAGTTTGGAGTGACAAGAGTATTTTTATCCTACCCAACTCAAAGTGATGTCTGACTTGTTTACTGAGAATAATTGAATAAGGAAAGATGTTTAGTATAGAAGGCAGCACGATGAAATGAATGAGCTTCACTGGGTGAAATGTTTTGCCACATCTCTCAAGAAATGTAATAGATTTGTTGATTAGATTAGATTAGATTAGATTAGATTCGTTTTATTGTCATTCAGACCTTTTGATGGTTGTAGAAAGTAATATAGAAAACATTTGCTTAATTGAACAATCTCTATTCTCTACTCTTTCATTTGGCAACAAGACAGCAACATTTACAGATTGTCATCCTTTGTGCTGTTAAAATGAGTAAACATTTTTTCAGCAGTTTATAATGAGTGAAATATTAGAAAATTAGGCTCCAGTACTCAACATTCAATAGATTTACCAAAGATTACAATGTTATAGTTATGATTACAGCTTGTCCAAGTGTGTGTCATGCATTGAGGAGTTCATGCTCCTTATCAGTTCGTCCAATAGCATCTGGGTTTGACAATGGATCCAAGTCAGCAAAAAGGTTAAACCATGTCGTCAGGTCAGTTGAATTTTTCTGAGTAGCTGTAAGCACATGAAATAATCGTGTGTAATCACTCTGACAATACACATTAAATATTCCGTTGATGAATTACGGTGTTAAAATATCTTAATTGTAGGATAAGAGCAGTCTATACATTTACCCAAGTACGATTAAAATGTAATACTTGTTTATATTACATGCTAAATTTAACAATAGATTTACCCGAGGAGAATAAATTCTTCAAATTACCGTGATCAAGAAGAGTCAGTCAGGACTGTACAATTGCTGTCATCTATTTGGATTTCAGCAAGATTTTTTAATCGGGGCCTATAGATCAGGCTCATTTGAAAAAGCCCATGGAACCCACAGAAAAGTGGGAAATTGGATCTGAAAATGGCTCGGTGGCAAGGGCCAAAGGGTGATGACAGAAACAGCAAGGATTGCTTCCTATACACAAATGATCTTGCAGTAAAGACATACTAGAACAGCTGAGATGTCCTCATTCTCTAGGGAACTCCCATCATAGATGAGGCCCTCACTCGTGTCTCCTCGGTACCCTGCAGCTTTCCCTTGCTCCCCCTAGTCCTTGCCACCCCATCAGCCGTCACATACAACACATAATCCGCAGAAATTTCCGCTACCTCCAACGGGATCCCACCACTAGCCAAATGTTCCCATCTCCACCACTTTCTGCCTTCCACAGAGACCGTTCCCTCCGCAACTCCATGGTTAACTCATCCCTTCCCACCCTCTCCCCAGGTAACTTCCCCAGCAACTTCCCCAGCAATCACGGAAGATGCAACACCTGTTGCTATACCTCTCTCTCTCCCCCCCTTTCCACTCCCCCCTTCCCTTTCCCCCCCTTCCTCTTCCCCCCTCCTCCTCCAACTCTCCTCCCCCTCCTCCTCCTCCTCCTCCTCCCCCCTCCTCCTCCTCCTCCCCCTCCTCCTCCCCTCTCCCCCCCCTCCTCCACCTCCCCCCCCACTTCCTCCCCTCCTCCCCCCCCCTCCTCCTCTCCACCCCTTCCTCCTCTTCTCCTCTCCTTCCCCCCTCCTCCTCTCCCCTTCCCCTCCCCTCCTCTCCCCCCCCCCCCCTCCTCTTCCCCCCACCCCCCTCCTCTTTCCCTCCTCCTCTTTCTCTCTCCCCTCCTCCTTCCCTCCCTGGACAATTACCTCTAAATGAATTTTTACTCGTATTGTCAATTAATCCATTTTGGTGCTCTTTTGATTGAGATGTAGGTTGAAGACTGAGACCAGCTGCTGTCCAGCCTTAAAAAGAAACAAGCAAAGCATTATTCATATCAAAAATTACTAGAAATGTTTTAAACCACTACAAATTATTGAGGACATTTTTGAATAGATGTTGTAAAGAAAATGTATTAACCAACCATATTAAGGTTAGTGTTACCACACACACTATTGTGAATTATTACCACAGAACCACAAATAAGCAGGTTATTATGGAACAACTATTATGCATTTCTGATCTTGTTACAGTTTGATTGCATACAGTGAAAGACTTGTTTAGTATTCTAATTCACATATCTTACAGGGTGGTGTCCACACAGACAACCAATTACCCGGTAGTACTTTTGAGCTGCACTCATTGTTGGCAGTTGGGTTGGAGCACTGCCAAAACATCCAGAAACCAGATAATTTTTAAAATAATTATCACAAATTAAATAAATATTTTCATAACACTCGGAATAACGTCTCAGTTCTTCTTTGAAATAATAGTTGCATGTCTGCATAGAGATTGTGCGAAGCCCTAGTTTAACACTGCACCTGAAAGATGGCAACTCCGAGAGTATAACACTCACTCAGCGTCTGATTGATTTCAATGCTCCATCTCTCAAGTAGGGTGGGGCACAGAATTTTCTGACTCGAAGATGATAGTTCCATCATCTGTATCACTGCTGATGCTGAAGAATCACATGCGGCTGCGAGTTCAAGACCAGCTATGAACCCTAGCTAATGTGAACCAAAAGTAGGAGGCTCTCTCTTAGCATGAGCTCCAAGTTTTCTGATCTATAATGTCATGTTGCTGCACTCAGAATGCATTATTTCTGGGGTCTCTGATGAATCCAGAAGGGGAAGTCAGACGCAGCAGCTTCCAATTTCTGGGTCATCATAGACCTGGCTATACATACAACGGACTACCACTGTTTAAAATAGTGGATTTGGTACCATTCATCATTGATAACTAGAGCCAGGATTTTGCCATAAATGCCTTCCTGCTTTTTTCATGATCGTGCCTAAATCTGCCTTTTTTTGCCATTTTGCTAAAAGGTCACGCTATTTTCTCTCGTTGTACTGTGATTACAATGACGTTTTCTATGTTAACACATTAATATTAATGTTATTATTAATGTGTTAACATAGTATAACTTACAAGTTGCATTTGACATGCTTAGCTCAAGGACTTCATAGAATTGCCAAGCACATACATAGCGAATTTTTGGTCAGTCTGCTTTAGGAAGGATGTCATTAAGCTGGAAAGAGTGCAGAGAATATTTACAAGGAAGTTGCTAGGATTCCAGGGCATGAGCAATTGGAAACGGTTGGGAAGGCTAGGACGGAGCGCAGGAGGCTGATGGGTGATTTTATGGAGGTGCATAAAATCTTGAGGGGAATAGATCAAATCAATGCATTTACCCTGGGTAGGGGAATTAAGAACTGGGGAACATAGGTTTAAGGTGAGCGGGGAAAGATTTCATAGGCACCTGAGGGGCAACATTTTCACTCAGAGGGTGGTGGGTATATGGAACGAGCTGCCAGAGAAGGTAATTGAGGCAGGTTCTATAACAGCATTTCAAAGACACATGGACAGGTACACGAATAGGAAAGGTTTAGAGGGATATGAGCCAAACACAGGCAAACGGGACCAGCTTAGGTTGGGCATCTTGATCTGCATGGACTAGTTGGCAAGAACCCATTTCCATGCTCTGACTCTGAAAGTGGAAAAGGAATAAAATAGAAACAAAAACCTCAGGTTCGCCATCCTATAAAAATATGAACTGTGCCATGCTATGCAACAGAATTATTTTCAAAACACATTTTGTGCTTAACTCAATGTTTTCTCATTGAACAATTCATATTTTTCTCATCGTAATGTATAGGACAGAATGCAACACCGAATTATATTTAGTTTTTCCTTCAATCGCACTCTAGCTTCTCCCAGGTGAATGGTATGTATTCAAGCAATATATTAATTTAAATTATTTAACCAAGGTCAACCAACTGCAAACCTCCTGGTAGTGAGACGGCCATGAGAAATGTCAACATCAATCACTGACCTGAAATTTGTATGCAAATAAAACTCATGCATACAGCCCGACAGAAATCAGAGCAGGCCCCCGATCACACATTTTTCTTTCAAAATGGAGAATCCAATTTTGAAAAGCAAAATGAAATATCACTAAATTCATACTTGGGAATAACCTCAATTAATGGTGAAATGTTTAAACACTACTGATATTACCAGGTGATTTATTATACTTTTTTTTAAGTGGATATTTATCAACACAAAAAACATCCCCCCCCCCCCCATCCTCCCCCACAGACTTATAAATGGGTAAGATGAATATTTCCTTCCATATCTTAATATGAACTCAATTTTTGATGAACAAAACAAATTAAGTTAGTTAAAATGATATACTGACGTTAATGAAAAGATTAGATCAAGTCAGCTCTTTTCTGATCCCTACATAGCATAGCCCAAATCAAGAACGTTCTATCATTGGGAATGCACAACAAAGGTCTATTAGCACTTGCAAATAGTTTATTTTTCCAATTCACTTTTGACATGACATGTATTCTGGAATGAACTATCATAATCTCTCTTAGCTTTCCATGTCTCTATTTTTGTCACTTCTCATTTTTGCTCCATTTTTACACTTTATTATCTTTGTGCTCCAACTGGGACAAAAGCCAGCGCCACCACTTCCGGAAAAAGGAACTGCTGATGCTGGAAAATCGAAGGTAGACAAAAGTGCTGGAGAAACTATGGAGCGAAGGAAATAGGCAACGTTTCGGGCCGAAACCCTTCTTCAGACTGATGTAGGGTGGGGGTGGGGGGGCGGGAAGAAGAAAGGAAGAGGAGCCAGAGGGCTGAGGGAGAGCTGAGAAGGGGAGGAGACAATAAGGGCTACCGGAAATTGGAGAAGTGAATGTTCATGCCGCTGGGGTATAAACTGCCCAAGTGAAATATGAGGTGCTGCTCCTCCAATTTCCAGTGGTGCTCACATTTGCTCCTGTCCCACTTAATAAACCCTTAACGGAAACCTCTGGTGACCTTGCCCACGACCCAAGGTTTCCATGAGGTCGCCGGAGGTTTTGGTCACTCGCCTGGAAAGCCTCAAGCTGGATCGACCGAAGCGTGAGCTGCATCTACCGACCACACACGCACGCACACACGCACACGCACAAACACATCGCGAAGGTGAGGGCCATGGAGAGCGGAGGAGCGCTGTCTGCGCGATGCAGAGACCTGCCACAGAGCACGGTAAGTCCTTTAGAGAGCGCGGAGAATGAGAGAAGCAGAAAGATGGGGGAGAAGTGGAAGGGGAGAGAAGGAGGGGGGGGGGAAGAAGGAGTGGAGACAGTTGTAAGAAGTTTAATAAAGTTAGTGGGCATTTTACCTACCGGTGGGTCTTCTAGGTCGTGAAACTCCAATGAGCCAATCAAAATGGCCAGTCAGCTAAGGAGATGGCCTTCGACTGCCTGTAAGTAAATAGCGACCCCACTCCACTGGCTTCGACCAAACGACAACCTATTTTTAGTCGAGGCCGGTTTTGATTTTGTTGAAATAATCGAAGCAACCTAGAAGAAGCCTCGACACACGGAAACCACTTTCGACCATTAGGGAGAGTGACCTTATGGAAACCTTGGGTCGCGGGCAAGGTCACCAGAGGTTTCCGTTCAGGTTTCCTAAGTGGGACAGGGGCTTTAGGCCATGGAGGCTCTAGTAATCGTGGATGCATTGGTGATAATTTTCCAATGTTCTATAGACTCAGGATCAGTTCCTGTGGATTGGAGGGTAGCTAATGTTATCCCACTTTTTAAGAAAGGCGGGAGAGAGATAACGGAATTATAGACCAGTTAGCCTGACATCGGTGGTGGGGAAGATGCTGGAGT